>NW_015386999.1:109299-130692 GCF_001527695.2 Protobothrops mucrosquamatus | reverse complement strand
TTAGGGGAGCACGCACACGCTATTTACAAGCTTGTGGGTGCTCCGGTCCTCAGGCTCCCACTCGGTTCCCAGGGGACGCAGACCCCCCGGCCCGGGACCATCGGCTGATGTTATGTAATGCCAGGTCCGTAGTAAATAAGGCCCCCCTCATACAAGATCTTATTTTAGAGGGGGGCGCGGACCTGGCAGGTATTACTGAAACCTGGTTGGGCGCAGAGGCCATTTTCAAAGATTCCCTTGAGTTGAGCTCAACTCTTGATAACTTCATGAACGTGTGATTTCCTTGACTACAAGGCAGGTGGGTTGTGATCATCTTCTTTAGGTGTGTGTGTGTGTGTGTGTGTGTTTCATTTTCCCAATCTAAATTGTACTCTTGAGATTTCTTTAGCATTCTAATACTAATCAAATCCAATTTTGTTTAACCTCCTTGAGATCAGCTAGGTTCAGTTAGGAACTGCTACCTGGTGTGGCCCACTTCTGATAAGTTTTGAATTACTCAGCTGTTCTCCTCCCCATAGCCAGGATGCTCCTGCATTGCCCCCTTCTGCAGGGGTTCTTCCATTTTTCTTCAGATATTGTGCCTGCAGCGTTATAATGAATTTGGTCAGTGGCTATTGCCTTGATGGGGAAAGTAGTTAAATTACTGCTTGCCTTCATGTTTTCTGTTTATGACAAGGAAAAAATATTATTTTAATAAGGGATGTAATAAGGGGACAATGTCACAGACTGTCCTGCCACACCAAACAAATCATACTAAAACATTTAGCATCTACAAATGGGAGCTTTTAATTAAAGACACAGAAACCCATCATTGGGGGGAAGGGGAAAGACAAGAACAACCAACAACATTATGCTACAAATTAAGGTCTGAACACCCAAAAGACAAACAGACATTGAAATGGAATCACTATATAATGATACATTATAATGATAATGATATATAATGATTAAATGAACAGTTATGGTGATTTCTGAGAAAAGTGTTTGAATAAACGAGGGTTATTTTTGTAAAGATATTAGACAATTTATTTCTGCTCTAAGATTAGTTTAATCATCATCAGGTATTTTTCCCATAATAAAACTAAGAATCTGAAGGAATGCTAGCTTACTAAAATGATATGTTCTGCAGAGTAAGTTACCAATCAAGTTTAATTGGATCCTGAAGTATTTTCAAGATTTATATAAATACCAACTTGTATTTGTTTTTAACCTGCTCATGCAATAATGGGCAACTTTGGGCTATAGTATGCTAAAATACAGTGAGCTGAAAGATTTGGTAGATGTGGATGAAATGTGGATGAAGATATTATACATTTTTTTCCTGAAACCGAAAGTATAATAATCACCACCTCTAAAATTCAGGGCAGCTAAATTATGCAAGGTAATGATTGCATTTTGATTCAGAGTGGCCATATTTATACATGTAGCCCTTAAAGAAATGAATTTCTTTCCTTATTGATTCTTTTACTTGTTGTATTTTTATGTTTTATGTTTAGTCTGGTCTAAAACCATTTTTTTCCCTTAATTTTTGAAGGAGACAGGCTTCTTTTTTGATCTACAGATCTGGTGTTTAGTGTTTATTGAGTTTTTAGCCTTTTGTTAATGAAATATATTTCTGAACTAAATTTAAACCATTTCACAGGGTATTTACATCTTAACAATAATGGGATCAACAAACACAGGATCTTGGGGTATGCCATGTCTGTTTTTTCCATTTGTTTTAAATACCTGCTTAACTAACCAAGCTACCAGAAGTTTGATCCCTGCTGAATTTGGAGCTGTGAGACTTTTTCAAAACTGAGGTTTCAAAAAGTGTGATTTTTGAGTGGTACTTGTGGGGTTCCATTTCCTAGTGGAATGTGGCCAGAGTAAAAAGTGAATGTGATTTCATTTTGTTTACATTTAAATGTAATTAAAATTCAATAGTTTTAACTGATTATTCTATGCTTGTGTATTTAATACTTTTCTCCCCACTTTTATATTAACATTCCTGTTTGGGAACAACTTTTGAAGACTCTGCCTCCTGCAATGTACACCGGTGATGTCAATTAATGTACAATGTACATCTGTGCTGTGATGTCAGTTAATGTACAGTGATTGCATCCTGAGTTAACAGGGGTATATTCTGCTCCCATTTAAAAAGAGGACAAAGAAAATCTTTTGAGTAGCTATTTGAGAAACACTGCTATAACCCATATGATACATAACCCGGGGCCAAAGAGTGGGTCTGCTTGCAAACATTGGGTCCCTGAGTGCGGCCCGCCCCAGATGGTTGTCATGCCTTCCTCTGCCTGTCACCATCCTGATGTATTTATGAATGTAAGTTCATATCTTATTTATATGGCTGCCCATCTCACAAAATGCGACTCTGGGCAGCATACAATCAAACCATAGACAATTTTTTTTAAAAAAATTGAACAAATACAAAAATGGAAATTACTTAATAAAAGGCTCAGAGACAGAGTCAGGCATTACGAACAATGTGGATCAGATCACTATTCCTTAGCAAGCCCCCAGACCTGTTTGACACACTTGGAGGGGCTTCCAGAAGGTCAGCAGAGATGTTGTTTGGGGAGTTGGTATTCCACAGGGCCAGGGCCAGGGCCAGGCAGATGTTCCTACCTGCTCCCTCTCCTTGATCCTTCCTCCAAGGCTAGGGTACACCCAACCACACACCCAACCCCCCTGGCTCCTCAAGAGACCAACCACCCCTGCCCAAGCACTTGGTGGCCTCAAGAGCTGAGCCCCTCTAGGCCAGGGGTCTTCAAACGTGGCCCTTTTATGATTTGTGGGCTTCAACTCCCAGAATTCCTCAGCCTGAGGAATTCTGGGAGTTGAAGTCCACAAGTCATAAAAGGGCCAGGTTTGAAGACCCCTGCTCTAGGCAAACGAATATCCACTCACCACACCCAACAGAAAGGAAGATCATCCATCCCCCCTCGCCACTCCACTCAAGAGTTAAGATATATTTTGTGCTCTTGTTTACTGAGTCCTTGGTTGTCTGGGTTAAATACCATGCCAGGGCTGAGAGCTCTACCAATAAAGGTGCAGTAAAATGCAAAGGCTTCTTGCTTGCAAAAATACTTTTTAGCTAAGTATGTGCCTATATATTGTACGATGGATGGATGATGGATGAATAATGCAATGTCACAATCTCTGTAGTTCAAAAGGCCATCGGTTTCTGCTTGATGGCGATAGCTTCAGGAAGTGAGTTTGCCTCTTTGGAGACATGAGAACTGCCACCACCACCACCGCCACCGGGTACCCGCCCCTGAGCAAAGGTGTCTTACGTTTCTCAATAAAATATGATTATGAAGCAAGTGAGAAGGGCAGCCAAAAGAAAAGTGCCACAGTGTTGTGCTATTTCTGTGAACACCATTCAGTTATGTCATGTTAATATTTTACCAGTTGTTACATTTTTCAAATAGCAGACATTGTACACTTACAAGGATGCAGGTGGAGTTTTTCCAAATCTCAAAGCAACTGAGAAAAGGAACTTGGAAAGGAACTTGTAGTTTAACCCTAAAACTACTCCGACAACTAGAAATTTGGCTAGTGAATTCGGCAGCTGGCCAATTCACAGCACTCACCTGCAGACAGCACCTTAATGCCAAGTTTGCTGCTTTTGCCTCTCTGATTCACTATGTTGTACACTATTATATAGTTGATTTCATAGTGGTTCAGTAAGAGTGATTGTGATTGTGATGGGGGCATCTGTGATTCAGTTGTTCTCCAATTTCTGATCTCATGCATTGTTGTCAGTAGTTCAGTTTTGGGGAAAAGGAAAACCATTTTAGAATAGGGTTTAAGACATTAGACTAGAAACTGGAAGCCCTTTAGTTTTAGACCCTCTTTAGGTACTAAGCCAGCTGGATGACCTTGGGCCAGTCACTCCCTCTCTGCCCTGGGAAGCAAACAATGGCAAAGCACTTCTGAAATGTTGCCAACAAAACCGCAGGGACTTGTCCAGGCAAACATCAGGAGTCAATACCGATTCAAAGGCACCAAAACACATATAGTGATATCTCGGCACTCATCATTAATTGGTTTTGGGAGGCGTGATGAGTATTAAAAACGATGAGTGTAAAACAAACCACGTGACTTAACAAGTGATCCTTTGTTTTGGCCGGAAAGGGTAGCGAGTCACAAGGCAGCCGATATTGACAACCTCTAGCTTGCATGCTGAGTATCATACAAAATGTTTGTATCAAAATGCATCAAGTACCAAATTTAATTATTTTTAGAGCTGTTGAATACTGAGGTACCATTGTATATGCAAAAAAGGTAGATCTGGCATAAAATACTCCTTCCTCTCTTCCTTCCTCCCTTGAAAGATTTAGAATGTTTGTTTGGGCCTCTCTTTTGACATCTTACCCCACACTTCTTTCCTTCCCATCCCACAAGTATGCCACTAGGAAACTAACACTACAATCGGAGGCATCGATTCAGAAGTAGTAGTAGTAGTAGTAGTAGTAGTAGTAGTAGTAGTAGTAGTAATAATAATAATATAAAGTTGGAAGGGACCTTGGAGGTCATCTAGTCCAGGACTTTTCAACCAGTGGTACGGGTACCACCTGTGGTACATTGGCACCTGGCAGGTGGTACGCGACCATCCTAGAAAAGTGGTAGCAGGGAAGGGGAATGAGCTGAACTAGCGGCAGCACCGCACAAGCCTGAGTGAGAGATGGCTGGAGCTGCAGGACTGTCAGGGCTCAGCGGAAGCACCAGGATCAGCGCCAGGCTCCAGCTGGAGCTTGGCACTGATCCTGGTGCTTCTGCTGAGCCCTGAAGAAGCACCAATCAGCTGGAGCTCAGCGCTGATCCTGGCGCTTCTGCTGAGCCCAGAAGAAGCGCCGATCAGCTGGAATGTTGCAACGTCTCCAGGATCTTGTGATTTACATTCAGATGCTTGGCAACTGATTCATATTTATGATGGTCAAAGTGTCCCAGGGTCATGTGAAGTGACCAAAACCTGCTGCAACCACCCAGCAGACGGGTGGAATAAAAACCAAACACCCCCACCCCACCCCCGCTGCCAATCCTCAACAGATATGTCTCACAACAATGAAAACTTCGGACAGGAGGAGGAGCACTGCCGGGCAGGCTGTGGCTTGGGGGGCACTTTTTTCAGTCCCATTGTAACTTTGAACAGTCACTGACTAAGCAAACTGTTGTAAGTTGAGGATTACCTTTATCACTTTTTTCCTTTTTTTTTTTTTTTTTTGGTCATCAAGTTTTTGACACCTTGCTAGGCGACTGGTGGTACTCGGATGTTGCCATATCCTAAAAGTGGTACAATGGGTGAAAAGGTTGAAAAGCCCTGATCTAGTCCAACCCCCTACTCAGGCGGGAAACCCTATACCATTTCAGACAAATAGCTGTTGACTCTACTAATTCTTATTCCCAGGTGCAGGATCACAGAAAAAAAAAGTTGGCTATGAGAGATAACAGTGGAACAACATGGAAAAAGAGAGAGCTGGGGTTTTTTTTTAACGGATATAAAATCCTAAGGTGCAAGCTGGGAGAAAGAAAGCAAATGGAAAAAAAAATCAACTTTCTGATGTGACAAGTACTGCTACATTGAGCCAGAATAAAAGAGAAAAAATTGATAGGGTTCCCAGAATATACTTGCATGACTTCAAAAGGGCTCCCACATTCTACATAAAAATCAATGCATTGCCCAACCTATCATTAATGTCTTCATCACCAAAAGGTAGGCTACAGCACAACCCTACCCTTATGCGGTCAGAGTTTATTGACTATATCTCTATATGCATGCCACTGTAAAGGATTAGTAGATTGCCATCATACTTCCTCCTTTTCCTGTAGCTCATTAACCCGGGATAAAGAGATAAACCAGTGGTGGGATTCAGATATGTGAACAACCAGTTCTCTGTGTGGATGCCACTTCCGGAAGTCCATTCTGGGCCTGGACAACAAAAAATTAGCTACCGGTTCTGCCGAAGTGGTGCGAACTGGCTGAATCCCATCACTGAGATAAACTCTTGTTCTTCGAACAACAGTGGTTGTCATTTTTAGCTTGTAATGGCTTTCAAATTCAGCTTCCAAAAATGTGAAAATAATGAATGGTTCAAGTCGAGGCAAAGTTGGCCATGGAGAGTTGTCCCATTCCGTGTTTTCCCTATAGTGAGTGGTGGCGAACCTATGGCACGGGTGCCAGAGGCGGCACTCAGAGCCCTCTCTGTAGGCACGTGCGTCGTAGCCCCAGTCCTAGGTCTTCAGCTGAGTTTTATAAAACCTTTTTGCTTTAAGCCTCCGCCACCATGTGCAAAAAAAAAAAAAAAGGTTCAATCAGTCAATTTCAACTTCTCGTGGGAAAAAAAAGTTCTTGCAAAGTTGGGATTGATTGAACTTTTTAGTCCCACCCAGTCTGCCGTTACCACCGCAGCCACGCCCACCCAATGGGCCACACCCACCCAATGGGCCCCACCCATCCGGCACTCGACGATGCATAAGTGGATTTTGGGTTGCAGTTGGGCACTCAGTCTCTAAAAAGTTCACCATCACTGCTATAGTGCATTCACTTACATATGCATCTCATCAGTTACCACTTCTGGGCCTATATCTGAATCCCCTTGACTAGTGCACAAGCAAGCTTTAGTATTCATTTTACATG
Source organism: Protobothrops mucrosquamatus (assembly GCF_001527695.2). Lineage (NCBI taxonomy): Eukaryota > Metazoa > Chordata > Lepidosauria > Squamata > Viperidae > Protobothrops > Protobothrops mucrosquamatus. The sequence continues at coordinate 124,055 of NW_015386999.1, read as the reverse complement.
AAGACATTGCTCTTTTCTTATCCCAAGCCCACAGCTGAAGCAACTTTGTCACTGTTAACCATTTAATATTAACATAGCACTTTATGGGCTTTACTTTTTACTCAATGACACAGTTAAGGTCCAGAAATTGCTCGGTCCCGATTGCCCATTTTAAATAGTGCATTCATACTCCCTGCCCTTGAACTGCAGGTCACTACTCCCCATAGACATTTTGGATAGGGCTGCAGAAGTATCCAGACACCTGACCCTACAGGAGTATCTGCCCATGAAATACCAGACTGACATTTTTCAAAGTGCTTCTCAGGTGTTAAGTGTGATACGTATATTTTTTTTTTAAAAAAGCATTGGCTGACTGGCACTCTTTTGAAAGAACACCAATCCTACGCAATGCTCAATTTAAATAAGAAGAAAAGCTGAATTTTCCCAGTTACATGCTGCTGGCTTAAACAATGAGTGCATTACAGCTTCCACATTATTCTGACAGAGCACACTTTTGCATATTTTTACAGTCATTCACATCCAGCATTACCATTTCCTTGTAACACTAGATTGTTGATTGTTATTAATTCCTCCCCCATCACTTTATTCTATGCATCTCCTCAGCACTCTTAAGCTTGACTGACAGTTCTGACAGGGCATAGAGGAGGGAGTGCTCATCTTCTACTTCTGAGAGGACATGAGTTTAGTGCTCTTTGAAGTAGTATTAGCTCAGCTGACTCACTGACTCATCACACTTTAAGGAGAACAGTGGTGGGTATTCTTCCTGTAGGTAACTCTAGTGCAGGGCTTTTCAACCTTTTCACCCATTGTACCACTTTTAGGATATGGCAACATCCGAGTACCACCAGTCACCTAGCAAGGTGTCAAAAACTTGATGACCCCCCCCCCAAAAAAGGAAAAAAGTGATAAAGTACAGGTAGTCCTCAACTTACAACAGTTTGCTTAGTGACTGTTCGAAGTTACAATGGCACTGAAAAAAGTGCCCCCCAAGCTACAGCCTGCCCGGCGGCGCTCTTCCTCCTGTCCGAGGTTTTCATTGTTGTGAGGCATATCTGTTGAGGATTGGCAGTGGAGGTGGGGTGGCGGGGTGTTTGGTTTTTATTCCCCCCGTCTGGTTGCAGCAGGTTTTGGTCACTTCACATGACCCTGGGACACTGACTGTCATAAATATGAATCAGTTGCCAAGCATCTGAATGTAAATCACAAGACCCTGGAGATGCTGCAACATTCCAGTTGATCGGCGCTTCTTCTGGGCTCAGCAAAAGCGCCAGGATCAGTGCTGCTTTCCAGCTGATTGGTGCTTTTTCAGGGCTCAGCAGAAGCACCAGGATCAGCACTGAGCTCCAGCTGGAGCCTGGCGCTGATCCTGGCGCTTCCACTGAGCCCTGACAGCCCCGAAGCGCCGATCAGCTGGAAAGCGGCACTGATCCTGGCGCTTCCACTGAGCCCTGACAGCCCTGCAGCTCCAGCCATCTCTCACTCAGGCTTGTGTGGTGCTGCCACCAGTTCAGCTCATTCCCCTTCCCTGCTACCAGTTTTCTAGGATGGTTGCGTACCACCTGCCAGGTGCCAATGTACCACAGGTGATACCCATACCACTGGTTGAAAAGCCCTGCTCTAGTGAGAGGAGGGAAAAATTAATGAAACCCACCATTCCCTTTCTTTGTTATATTTACGGTCCCACTAACATTGTTGGGGCTGGTCCAAGTTCTTTTCTTGGCCTTGGGTGGTTTTTTGGGGGGCACTGGGTCCAGTCAAGCTGGGAGCTTATTTCAAAACCTGCTAGTGTGTCTCTATCTTAGCTCCTCCACATACGCCCCCCTTTACCTTAATTTGTCTTGCGTTCAAATGGTAAGAAATACACTAACTCTTGGTCTTGTTACTGTCACAGAACAGATCTTGACAAGTGAATCAGTTTACTCTTCTACTAACTCAAAGGCTTTCAGGCTGGACTTTCACATAGCCATCTGGCACCACCCTGCAAAATGGATATACTGTAAAAGTAGAAAATGTTGAATATCTAAAAAGCACTTTTGTTTTAATACTGATGCATCACAGCAGTATACTTATTTTCTTAGGCAAGTTACTTTTTTAAAGCCTTCTTCCCTTATGGAAGAAAATATTTTTATAGCTATACACACTCATTATTTCCAACTTCCCTTAGTGAGCCCAGTCCAACCTCGGTATGCCATTAAAAACAGTATCGGAGGCCTGTAAGCAAACACACAAAGAATCCTTGTTTGTTGTTAATATATATTGTTCAGAGTTACATAACAGGCAGGAGTTCAAGTGAATGATTTTGGATCTGATAGCAGCTCAGCTGAAAAATCCACTTTGCATATTGCAAGCATGACTCTCTTTCATTCATTAATAAGAACTCTGAATAAAATGTTGGTAAAGCAGAATCATTCTTGTCTTGATAGTAGCAGCTGCCCACAGTGGACAGCACCATGCTTATCATCTGGCAGGAGAGGCAGGGAAAAAAACTGAGGGAGGGGAAAAATCTATAGCTTGATAAAAAAAAAATGCACATACATTTCATGTACAAAAATCCCAATTTAAATATCTCTAATGAAATCAGCTCCTCTAATAGAAAATAAGATTTGAGAATAATACATGCCAAAAACCTCTGGGGTTGTGTGCTAGATAGTTCTTTTTAGGATAGGGGACCCATTGTTAAGTAGCTCAGATAGTGAAGTAGCTCATATTAAGGCCTAGAGTCAGCTTTTCTTTTAATGTGACTTAATTTAAACCCTTTTTAAACAAGAGAAAGCATGTGACAGTCCTTTAACTATCTGAGAATAGCCTTCTCTTCTCAAGATTAAATATGCTACACCCAACCTGCATTTCTGCTAGGTGTGTGGGTGGATAGGAGAGTACTAATCCGTTCTCATTCTGTTTACTGTTTTTGCTTGAACCAACATTTGCATCTGTAACCTGGTGCAGCACTAGGGAGCAAGGTGGGAGTGGACTATAATGAAGTATTAAAACATCTCTTCCTGGTCTGAATTCTGATAGTAAAACACAGACAAGCTTAAATGTTTGAATTATTTTTACATAGATGGACTTTATCTCAGTGTAAAACAGTAACAATTCTAACCTATTCATTCATGCTCAAGATGGAGAGCTACTTAACAAGACAATCTATACGTGGCCATTAGCATGGGAAATGTACTAAAGTTGTAATATCACCATAGTGCAGCTCCCAAGCCATCTCCCATTATTGAAAAAGGCTGGTACTCTAATACCAGCAAACTAACCCAACAGGATCTCTTTCAATGATCATGAAAAGGTTCTCTAATAATTGTTGCCTATTTCTATAGCTACTTTAGAATTATCATGTTGTTAATATAAATAGTCCTGCCATATTCTTTTGGCACAGCTCTGTCCCAATGTAAGCCTGATGGTCCCATGGTAACAACTGTAAGTCAACAACTGTAAGTAAACTCTGGAACTGCCCTCATACTTTGAAAGTATCCTGTACACAAAAGAAATGGCAGGCCAGATACAGTTTTATGCCTTTTTCCAATAAAGAACATTTAATTGGAAGGTGTAGGCTCTTCAAATATATAGTTGCATACTTTCACAGGCAAGGCTGATTTTATAGGAAAGCCCACATATTCTGAGCATGACACTGATTTTCAACAGTGTGAAAATCTTACTTCTGGTAATGCCCCCAGGACGTTACTGGAAACTACACAATATTGTCTTCCATAGGAGCATTTGCATATTGTTTTTCTCCTACTCCGGCAATGCTTTATAATCTTCTACCAGCTGCGTAGTTTGATGCTCCTATGGACTGATAGTAAAACTGGAGAGAAAAATCCCCTATTCTTCTCCAAATCCCCAATTCTTCTGCAATGAAGCTATATCTACTCACATTGTAAGCTTAGTGAAAATGTGAGCTTTTGGGGCGGGGTGGGGGAAGTCAAGGAGAGATGGCAACCTCCAGAAGCCCATGCGTTCCTGAGAGCCTGCCATATATAGCCATACAGAAAAAACTAAATACCCCTTAGTTGATCTGATGGGTAGAACCTGAAAGCAGGAAAGAGTGCTTAGAGTTCCTCATAGGAAGGTTTTTCCATTATTAGAGAACCAGAAGGATGGCCGTTGAGGTGACAAAGGAAAGCAGAAAGCATGTTGGTAAAGAGAACCGTGCTGTGCTGTGCTGGCAACCCAAGATGGATCTAAACAGTGTTGGTTGTTGCAAAGAGCAATCCTGCGTGGGGATCCCGAGCTGGCCTGGGCAAAATTCCCAGAAAAGTTGCTAATTCAAGGAAGAGGCGTGAAGAATTCATTAGTGGAAGAACTGGAAAACCCACCAAATTTTGAGGACAATGGACAATGCTACTCGGTGCTGAAGGCTCTAGGAAGGGGGGGGGATATGCTGCCCAGTATATTTAGTCTTCTTATCTCTAAACAGAGATAAGTTAGAAATATGGTAGCCAACATTACAGAATCCATATACATACAGGCAGAAAGCACCTATGCTGCATACTGTTCAGCAGAAGGGGGATTTTTCCAAGCATTTGCCACTTAAGCCACAGCAAGGCATTAGTGGAGAATGGAAAGTAGTGACCAGTGTAAACATTAATTCTTTCCAAGAAATACACCTGCAAAAATGAAAGGAAATGCTATTTGATATTTTAATGAAAGGGAAAACCCACAAAGGATGTTTTGCATTGCGTCTTGCATCTAAACTCATGAATTCATAAAAGCCTGTGGGATTAGTAAAGTTTAGTAAGTCTCAGATACAAACCCTATTATTCAAAGGGCTGAATATCTTGTAGGATCTTAAAGTCCTACAAAAGCCAACATTTTTTATTGTGCATTTGGTTTTTTTTATACAATCATATATTACCCTTCATTTACAAAGCTGGCATATGACTCCAGGTATAGTACTATACAGCTTGTCAATTGCATAACTGCTGCTAGTTGAGTACTGGAATCCAGATATGCTGTTTGGCCTCTAGAAGTGATTGCAGTTCATTTCATTGGGTCTCCACACCACTGTAAAACCAGAATCTAACTCATGCTATCAGCAGAATCTCTCCAGGTTTGCCACTTTCAAATGGCATTTAAAATGCTATTTAAAATGAACACTAACAGACTGAGCATTAATATATTAAATATGACACTGAGAAATTCCTGTTCTGTGATTCTGCATAATCATCCCTGGTTTCCAGCTGAGGAAGACAGCATGAGGTTTATAGTTAACATAGTTCATTTTTCTTACAAATTTGTGCTTATCCTTGTCTTCAGAGGAGTTGACATTTCCTGCTGAAAACAGAAAAAAAAAATCAAGATTCAACATTTTATATTATCATTCCTTGCATGTTTAGATTCTTTTTCATTTTCAGAGATCCTGCAGCCAGGTTATGTGCCTGCATGCCTGTTGGAGTTCTGTAATAAAGCACGATCTGTAGAGGAACACTATCAGCTTTCCAGAATAAGAGGCAGTTCGTTTAAGCAGCAAACTGTCTGTCATGGGTTCCGACTAATGAAACACTTCAAAGAACATCCAGGCATTTTATCCTAAAAAAGTCTCTTTATTTATGTGACAAAATGTCGGCACAGGCATGATGAAAGGCAATGCTAAGATCTGAAATCCCCACCCACCGAGCAGTTATTTTTGCTAGCATTTCCACTCCCTATTTTGCTGTCATGATTTACGTTCTCCAATTAGTGTGAAGGGCAAAGGTTCCCTTCCTTTCCCTTTCACGGGCTTTCCCCCCTCCCTCATTCTCCTTTGCATTAACTCTAAAAATACCAGACAGCTCTGCATATTTTGTCAAAGCAAGAATATTCAATATTAGCAGCGTTGACACTGTCCTTTGATCAGTCTCAAAATCAATTTTCTCTAGGCAAAGAGAGGCTGTAACTCTAAAACTTCTCAACTCAAAACAACTGCACACAGTTTAAATATCCTTTATATTTAAATACAAAGGGGCTATAATTCATTCAAGATTATAGAGAAAGCTACCGAGTATATGTGCTTGGAACTGAAATACAACCTAAAAATGTTACTAGAAGCTGTTACCTGGCCTGGGTCATAAGCTGCATTGATGCAGGTTTCATCTTCAACAAAGCTGTCTCTTTCTGGCTCATTGTCCTTCTGGTAGATGGCCAATGTTTTATCTGACCCTGTACTTGATGCCCTTTGAGAAAGAGAGCCAGAATTCTAAGGTGAGCAGCAGTTTAAATGCCAGCAAAAAAAATTTTTTACAGAGTTGCAATTTTACATTACTATTATTTCTATCACCACATTTCCCATCCGATATCATGTTGAGACCTGACTTATAGTTGTTGTTTATCTCAAGGTAAAGTCATAGTCCCAGACATAGGTCAATACTCCATGAACTACAATGTCTCCAATAACAAAAATAACCAAAGATCAACAACAGCAAAACACACAGTTGAGGCACACTAACATATGCTACACCAGGGGTGTCAAACTGCTAGCCCACAGGCCAGATGCGTCATCCAGAAGCCGCACCCACCCCATTGCCGGCAATGGCAAAACCGTCCCGATACGTTGCGCGATGTCACGTGACATCACGGGTTTGACATGTCTGTGCTACACCTTCCAGCACAAGCTCATCTAATTTCTTGGATCCAATGCCCTGAGTGAACAGACAGGACTTCAAAATCTTCCTGAAATCTAACAAGGTCAGTGGGGAGATAGTTCCATAGGACAGGGCTTTTCAACCAGTGGTATGGGTACCACCTGTGGTACATTGGCACCTGGCAGGTGGTACACGACCATCCTAGAAAAGTGGTAGCGGGGGAGGGGAATGAGCTGAACTGGTGGCAGCACCGCACAAGCCTGAGTGAGAGATGGCTGGAGCTGCAGGGCTGTCAGGGCTCAGTAGAAGCGCCAGGATCAGCGCCAGGATCCAGCTGGAGCTCGGCGCTGATCCTGGTGCTTCTGCTGAGCCCAGAAGAAGCACCAATCAACTGGAAAGCAGCACTGATCCTGGCACTTCTGCTGAGCCCAGAAGAAGCGCCGATCAGCTGGAATGTTGCAACATCTCCAGGGTCTTGTGATTTACATTCAGATGCTTGGCAACTGATTCATATTTCTGACGGTCACAGTGTCCCAGGGTCATGTGAAGTGACCAAAACCTGCTGCAACCACCCAGCAGACGGGGGGAATAAAAACCAAACACCCTCCCCACCCCACCCCCACTGCCAATCCTCAACAGATATGCCTCACAACAATGAAAACCTCAGACAGGAGGAAGAGCGCCGCCGGGCAGGCTGTGGCTTGGGGGGGCACTTTTTCAGTGCCATTGTAACTTCGAACAGTCACTAAGCAAACTGTTGTAAGTTGAGGACTACCTGTACTTTATCATTTTTTTCCTTTTTTGGGGGGGGGTCATCAAGTTTTTGACACCTTGCTAGGCGACTGGTTGTACTCAGATGTTGCCATATCCTAAAAGTGGTACAATGGGTGAAAAGGTTGAAAAGCCCTGCCATAGGATAAGCACCATGACAGAAAAACCTTGCCTCCTATGTCCCTTCAGCTGCATAAATCACACTCATGAAACTACATTTTTATTGCCAAATGTCAACAGTCACCTGAAAATAAAATTCAGCAAGTATAGTGACTGAACAGAACTGGGTTGTGAATTAAATACCATTCAAGGGTTTCAATGGACAATCTCATGCCTATTTAATCTTCATAATGTTTGCATAGCCTTCCACCTACTGAGTGGTCTACCTCCAAGCTTATAGCTTCATACTTACCAGCAGCAAGTGCAGTTCTAGCTAGATAAAGATCTGGTTAAGTAGGACTAAAAATACAATCAATAGCAGATGCGAAGAATCTTATCAGGCAGGATTCACTTGACTAATAGAGGCAGTACACTTTATTTTAAATGCCACCCGTTCCAAATTCCTTGCGGAAAAAGTGCAATACAAATACAGTACACATGTATGGAATTATAAAAATAGAGTGAGAAAGTTACAGTTAGTAGAATTGCACTCTAGTGTCAAACACCAATTGCTGCTAGTTCCAAAATTTTAGTCCTTCCAAGGGGAAATACAGAAAAGTAGACACTAATTTTATTATAGATTAGATAGCAGAGAAATGTATCACATTTGTCTGCTTTCCCTACTGAATATGGAAAGAAGAGACTAACCAAACTTACCTTAGACGTGATTTTTGCCTCCTAAAGTAGATAAAGATCCCTGCAGCTCCCGTAATAAGGAGTAAGACAATAATGATACTCAAAACAACGGAACCAGCTTTAGACTTGGGTTCCTCTTTTTCGCAGTAGTCACCGCTATATCCCAGCTTGCAATTGCACTTTATTCTATGGTTTTCCACAGTACAGTCTCCTCTCCTGTTACAGGTCTCACTGTTACAAGCAGGCGGCCCTAAGTCGCTTTGTTTGATCCCTTGCACGAGAGAAGGCTTTTGCCATTTCCCCGCTGCAGGCAGTGTAGGCTTCTGTCCTCTTGTTGGAGGAAGGATCCGGGTAGTGGTAGAAGTTGTCCTTTTATAGACAGTAACAGTCGTACTCTTGTATTTTGTCTGTGGTTGCACGTGCATCTTTTTAGTGACAGGTTTCTCAGTGGTGATTTTGATGGGCATCAGAGTTTTCTTTTCATGAAATGGTTTTGTTTGCAGCAGGGTTGTCCGAGATGGCGTGATCGACTGGGGTTTATTGACCATGTAGTGACCTGTAAGTAGAGATCATTTACTTCAGAAACATCATTTCTGAAGGTAGCAGAGTCAAGATGGAATGTTTCCAGCTGGCCAGAGGTTCTTAACAAAAGAGTAACTGCAAACAAGCCGGATTTTTCTCCCCAAAACCTATAGTCTCTATTTAAAGGTTAGGTTTAAAGGCATTGGGACAGATCCAGGTTAGTTGAAGGACTGCCTGTCTTCCATGGTTTTCGCCCAGGTGTTACATACCAGCTAAGGTGGCATGCTCAGGGTTCTTTCAATTAAACAGTGCCACCTACTGGGACCCAGGAAACATGCCTTATTGTTATAATGCCTGCCCTCTGGAACAGGATCCCAACTGAACTTTGTTGGTTCCTACCCCATTAGTGTTCTATAAGGTGCTGAAGACCTGGATCTTCTCCAAGGCATTTGGTTTAGATGGCTAATACCCCTTTGTTGGATATTTTTTATATATCTACATCTTTTATATCTATATTTTTATATTGAACAACTGAATCCCATCACGTTTTGTTCTGTGTTTGTGTTTTTATTATTTTTTATATTGTGAGCTGCCTAAAGTCAGTTTGAGGTCAGGTGGCATCTAAATTGAAATAAATAGAAGGTAAGCCTTGTCTGATAAAGATGATGTAGCATGCAGATAACCTTTAAGAATAGGCAATGCTTGCATTTCAGCTAACATGGCAGCCTGATCCCCAGTTCAGATGTGATCACCTTTCACTGCAGTTTATTTTTCTTTATTCATCCCTCCCCCACAAACCAATAAGATATTTATATTATATAACTTTATCTAAATTTTGGAGGGCATTGAGGTTAGCACATTGTAATGCTCTGCCCAAAGCAGTTCTGGAGGGCCGATATAAAAAAATTCCATATGAGCTGAGACTGTGCCCCTGTGGGCAAGGGGTCATTGAAACCACAGCTCATGTCTGTGGTATAGGGACTCATGGACTCAAAACACCTTACCTGACTAAATATCCCAGAAACGTTGATCTTTTTTATGTAAAACTGTTATTGTTGGATTAATATGATCACATTTCTCTGAATGTGGCTGAATTTTGTTACACTGTCTGTAAAAATTAGGCAGAATTTGGTCACCCAGTTGATTTCACCATCAATTTTAATATATTACTATGCTTTATTCCATTTGGTTCTGTTCCATTTTATTTTAATGTTTAAATTTTTGTGCTGGTCTGTGACGGTAATAAAGATTGATCTGATCTTGATCTGATCCCTTTATTTGTATTATAGTTGCACCACTCTACTGCTTTCTCAAAAAATGCAGAGAACTGCATTTTTAAATATGGTGCTGAATGTTGGGAGATGTTAATCCCTTTTTTATGTGGCTACAATTTCCAGGAAGAGGAACAAAAAATGACTAAGTCATGCTGGCTCAGGAACTCTGGGAGTTGAAGTCCACGAGTCATAAAAGAGCCAAGGTTGCCTACCCCTGGACTAAGTTATGTTAGATTTGACTAATATAGCATTTCAGCCATTTGATACCAAAACAACTTAAACTGGGACATTTGATGGGAGACTGAAAAATCTGATGCACAAATTCCCTATTATTTTCTGACTAACCGTTGTTATGTAGAAACTACCACCATTTGTTGTTTGCCCAAATTAGTCATAGGACGTGTGAATCTTGCTTTGAAATGGGCACTGACTTAAAGCAGGCTATTTTATGAAATAGTCATTTATTTCCAAACCACATCTTTAGTAAGTGCACATTTCTAACGTGAATATCCTTTTCTTGCTTTTACTTTTAAAATATTGTTTTATTATATCATTATAAAATGCAGGTCCTACATTATAGCACTCTTGTATAAATTATTAACACTTCGATGATTTAGATAACTTAAACCTTTATTTAAAAGAAAAAAGATCTTATAAACTATGATTTCATAAACATTAATGTTGATAAACATAAAGCTGCTTAAATTATACATCTAGAGCTGAGAGTAGCATTCGTTTGTATTAGGAAAGCACCTTATTTCAGTAAATGCAAGCAGCACATCCAATACTCAGAAATACAGTATATAAAAAGCATTAATGTTAAATAAACAATTGATTTTAACTTTTTAAAAAAATCAATTTTAACAACAGTTATCCATCCTTCAGGTGTTAATTAGCTGCTTCCCAAGCATTCATTTCTCTGACTGTTTAAATGCAGATTTTCATACTTACAATTCAACTCATCAGAGCCATCATGACAATCAAGGTTTCCATCACAGACTTGTTCTTTTAAAATACATTTGCTGTTATCCAAACAGGCTTGAAAAGGCTCTGAGCATTTTATGCCTTTGATGCACAAAGTTTCGCGTTCTAAAAGGTACCCGGTGGTGCATCGGCAACTTCGTCCTTGTGGATTTGGTAAACAGATCTGACTGCATCCCCCATGCTTTTCAGAACAACCATTCCTACCTAGAAGACAAAAATTAATTGCTTCAGTTCTATTTCCCATGCATAATATGGTGCAGCAAGGAAGCATCTACTTGGCAACCTGGCTGGGGTGCTGTTGACTTGTATTATTATTTCTGACACCGTCTCATCAATTTCAACCACTACAGTAGAACAAGTCAATATATGACAGGTACTATTTTTCCAGAAGAGTCTCACTTAGCCTATATCTAAGGGGGAGAGAGGTTCTCAATAAAAACAATGGCAATCACATCCTTGTTCAAAATTGATGCTTATTAATTGATATGCTTTATAATTATTGCTATTTTTGTTGACTACAGTTACTTATTATGATATTAACTATTCCCACTGAATACTTGTACCCAGACAATAGTTTGTTTGCTAAAGCTTGGAATGTTATTGGGGGCAACCCCATTGTTGTACCTATCCCCATCCCAATCCCTTCCCTGGACACTGCCCCGAACCCCATTACCTATACCGACCCTTTTCCCCCCATACCTTTATAAAACTTAATAAAATACTTATGAATATTTTATATAAATACTTATAAATACTTATGCTTAGAGAACATCCCACTTTTTATATGCTTAAAACTTGTGCTATATCAAAAAGGTACCAAAGAATGTTATTGTTCAATGCATTCCAGGCATCCCCCCCCTCCCCAGTGACTTCTCACAGTTATCGTGAACTTTACCTTGTTGGTTTAGTTTGCTGTAGATTTTTATATCCACAAGTTTCTGATTTGTTTGAAACCACCAGTTTTCTACTGCTTCCAGCTGACTATGCCACACCTTTATTGCACCTGTTAGGAATAAAGTTAATCAGACTTGGACTACATATTTTACTGCTACACAGAGCATTGCTATCGATTTACAACATACTACGTAACACTAGTATTATTATTACCAATTTTGCCACTGACTAGAATCTGTTAATTTCTGAGCCAGCTGGAATACAATACAGGTAGTTCTCGATTTACGACAATTGAACCCAAAATTTCTGTTATCAGGTGAGACAATTAAGTGAGATTTGCCCCATTTTATGACCTTTCTTGCCACATGGGTTAAGTGAATGACAGCAGTTGTTAAGTTAGTAACACAGTTACTAACTTCCTGGCTTTCCCATTGACTTTGAGTGTCAGAAGTTCACAAAAGCTGATCACACATGACCCAGGGACACTGCAACCGTCATAAATATAAGTCAATTGCCGAGACGCATCTGAATGTTGATCATGTGACTATGAGGATGGTACAACAATTGTAGGTGTGAAAACCGGTTGTTAGTCGAGTTTTTCAATGTTGTTGTAATTTTGAACGGTCACTAAACAAACTGCTGTAAGTTGAGGACTACCTCTATACAGTACCTTATAATAGTCTTAATAACTAGACTGAACACTGCACGAACACTTGCCAATCACGTATTCATATAGCTGGAGGCAGGTTTTGAATCTGAACTTACAAAATATTTGTGCAAGTATTGACATAAAAACTTGACCTCTGGTTCCCTTGATTCTGTGATATGTCATTGATCTGAGTCAAGTGATGCATCATTTAACGTATTATGATCTGTGACAGAGAGCCTCCCCTTTCCTTGGGAATGTCCTATAGGATTTGTGTAGTTCAAAGCCTGCTTACGACTGCGTGTTGCTGTTGTCCAGAACATCATTCCATTCCCTACTGTGAAGACCGTGAGGCCGTGTATTCCTGTCCGAATGAGTCTGTGCCCGGAGCCATCTAGACGAATGCTTTCCACAGAACCTTTTGCTATAGGAAACAGAGCCTAGTCAGAAAAGCAATACACAACAGGAAAAAAAGAATTGCACAAGACATTTGATCAAAATAAAATAGAAATGTTTTTATCTCTTGAAACAAGACCGAAATGATGAGGTTTTTTTATAGAACTGTTTATAGATAAGAGATGGGATGTGGGAAGAAGCCATCGCTTGTTGCATTTTAAAAGAAGGTGATAAGTTACTTAAATTGTGATGAATGTGGGAAGTTGTTTTTTATATTTCTTTTCTTTACTGCATTTTTATTCTCTACTAGCTGTACCCAGCCACGCGTTGCTGTGGCTCAGTGTGGTAAAAGCGTGTGTTGCTTTTATGTCCAACAGATGTTGTTTTTCAAAAAAAGCATGTTTTTACCTGTCACAGGTGTGACATCTATATAATATAGGTATACAAAAACACGCACGTATTCGAATGCAACATTGTGTCAAAATTTCAAAGCAATCGGTGAGGAACTTTCGGAGATTTAAGATTTTGAACAAACGAACATTTACATTTTTATTTATATAGATTTCTCTATTTTTTTCCTTTCTCCCTTTCTTTTTTTGCACCTTTTATTATTCTTTCAAGTTTTCTGCTGCTTGTATTATTTTTTACTATTGTAATTATAATGCTTAATAAAATTACTATTAAAAAAAAGAATGGAATGTTCTTTCACATGCTAGGAAAGTAAGCTGAACCCAGAGAATTTGATCAACACGTTAGACTGCTTACCTTGGTCAGCCCAATAGAGCCGAGTGCCGGCATCTACTATTGTTAAACCAATAGGAACCAGAGATCTCTTCCAGAGTATTCTCCGCCTACTCCCATCCATAGCAGCATATTCTATTGTGGGATCAGGTATGCCATGTTCACCGCCTAAATCCACAATGCACATGGATGCAGTTGGGGGATGCACCACCACAATGGTTGGGTTGTAAAGACCATCACTAAGTACCACATGTCTATATTTGCCTTCCGATGCTGCCACTTGAACAGATGTATGTTTACTATCAATCCAATAGATGTTGGCACTTAGCCAGTCAAGCGCAAGTGATATCACAGTGCCCTCAACTGGCAGAATCTTCTTCAAAGAAGCTCTTCCGGCATCTTTAATAGCCAGGACTTTTATGAAGTTATCATTTAAATCTGAGAAGTACAATGCAGCGCTGTGTACAGAGTAGTCTACAGCCATCAGGTGAGTTACATTAGTCGAGGGGAGAGTGCTGTGCTCAGGAAGAGTCATCTGCCCAGCTGTGGAACTTAGTTTTTTCAGGTAGACCTAGAGTTCAATATTAGAAACACCAATATTAAAACTTCAGCTTACAAGGGGCTGTAACATTCAGCAATCTGCTCTAAGACAATTCTATCACAGCAGAAGCCTAGGACTGCTGAAGCCCATACACCTTTTGCTACCTTGTGCAATGCTAAATAAAAATACTGTATAATAGCTTCCATTTATCTCTGTAACACTCAACAACAGGGGGTAAAATATCCCTTTCCAACAGAATTTCAATACGATATAAAAAAAAAAGTGGCTAACTTGACTGAGTCACTCTTTTTGAGAAGTGTGTGTGCAGTGAGTGTGTGTGTTTGTGTGTGTTTTCAGGAGAGCTTTGGAAAAATTAACATTCAGTCAACAGCATTTACTTATTACTAAGGAAAATTCATATGGAAGCGACCGAGTCATGCCGCTGCGGCCTCTGACCCGGCGTAGATCTCAATTAGCTCCTTGGTTTACTGAGGAGCTGAGAGAGATGAAACGCCGGAAAAGACGCCTAGAGAGCAGTTGGAGGACGTCCCGGACCGAATCCGACCGAACACAGGTAAGGAGTCATATTAGATCCTACCTTGTGGCGATGAGGGTGGTGAGGTCCA
>NW_015386999.1:41252-107946 GCF_001527695.2 Protobothrops mucrosquamatus | reverse complement strand
CCAGCAAGCGGGACTGGCCTAGGGGATTTTATAGGGGTTTTAATTACTTTTAAATTTGACATTCTCAAATATTTCATTTTAATCAAATTTTAACTAGGTGTAATATGTTAGCTTTTTATCATTTGTCAGCCGCCCTGAGTCCGAAAGGAGAAGGGCGGGATATAAATACAATTAATAAATAAATTAATAAATAAATAAACTCTGCTTTGCCAGTCAATTAAAGAGCTGTAAGAAAATTTCATTTGGGCAATTGGTTTGCAGCTATTCTCTTTACTATCCAATTGAAAGCAATACCTGTGTAACATCTGTCTGTGTAACCAGTAACATGAATGCTGACTCCTTTAATGGAATGCAGGTCTTTCCATCACTTGATAGCACAAATTCAAGCGGGCAATGGCAGCTTCCACTTTTGCTGGGGCTTAAGAGGCACAAATACGAACATCCAATTTCTACACATGGATTAGGGGGTGCTGGCTGCAGAGCTTCATGCATCACCTGAAAACCAAATTTCAAGAGTGTGAGAATGTTACACTAGGAGTTTCAGGGCATCTCTATTATGCACTTTGTACGTTCCTCCTCAAAAATTATTAAAGGAATACAGGCTGTGTTTGTTGTATCAATGGGATTTGTAAAGTTTACACTTGGTTGATACAACTAGAAAGAGGGTTGGTTTTTCTAGATTTTGGCTTTACTTCACATGTTAATTCCTATGCAAGGGGAGTTCTCGTAAGTTGAGGTTTCATATGCTGACTGACAAATTTGAGGACCAAGATCAGAACGCAGATTATTTACAGTGAAAGTTCCTTCTGATTTAGCACTAAAGGTACATCTAAGAAAAAATTAAGCTTCCTTACTATGCAAGAAGGCACACAAAAACACATGGCTAATCTCTGTTCAGCTAGTTAGTTAGGTGCCATCAAGTCAGGCTCAAATCTGGCTGGAGTAAATTCTCATTGTCTCAAATTTGTCTCCAGTAAAAACTTCAACTATTTTTATCCATCATCCACTTGCATCATGTGGCAAAAGTCTGAGAGTTTCAAAAAAGCAGCTAATGGCTATGAGACATAGGAACTTAAGGATGGCCAAGGCTTTAAACTGAAATAATTGCGTTGATAGGAGTGCAGGTCAAATTGACCTTCCTTACAGATAACTAAATATTTATTTGGTCCCGATGAAAGACCTAGTAATATTAATAGACCTTGCACTGTTTCTTACTACTACCAGATAAACCTTAGTTTAATAAGCCAGGTCCCTTGCAAGAATCCCTAAGTTTTGAATTATTTTAATATTTTAGGGCAACTAACTTAGCAAGAACAATCTAAGTCAGGGACATCTGCTGGAATGAAGAAGGTGCATAGGGGTCTCTTCCTTAAAGTACAGCTTAGAGGTAGTTTTCTTTAACTTTCAGTTAGGGCAACAAATTATGCTATAGCCAACAGTAGTATTTCCTGTAAATGTCTTATTCTTGATCAAAATTCTGTTATCAGTTACAATACTGATCAGTATTGCAACAGCCTTAGTCTAATAAAATATGGAGCTTGGCTCATACAGATACTAAGATTTGAATACCCAGGCCAAATAAACTTGCCTTTACATTTATTTATTCCAAACTAGCGACATCCCTTTGGCAAAGTAAAATAAAAATAGGCATTGCTCTAATGATTAACCTTTCCATAATGTGTGCTATTTATATAATACCTTTAGTCCATATGGTTGTCCATGACTCTTTAGGAGAACTGTTCTATTTTTGGCTGTCCTTTTGTCTATCTTCTGTATTATCCTTGTTTGCATGTCAGACCAATAGATGTAGTCTTCAAAGATACTCACTGAGAAGGGACTATGTATCTCAGTCAGCTGAAAAATCTGAGAGAAAAATGTTGTTGTTAAGAGATGCATCACAGCTCAGTCCCTGAGATCTTATTTTCAGCCAACAAAAAGATCTGGAAGTTTGACACATTCCCACATTCATTTCCATAGCTCTGGGTTAGATAGGGAATTCTGAAACAATATAGAATGCTAGCTACCAAGAGAAGAGCAAGATTATCACATTATCAGAAATGACTCTTTTCTTTAAAGCAAATAACTTGAATAAATTCTTGCCTGTTTCCAGCTTAGTTAGGTTTATGTACAATACCTTCATATCACTACCATCCAAAAAGGCTGAGGCAATGGAGTAAAACTTGTCATCAGACCAGAAAATTCTCCAGCTCAAGAAGTCAAGGGCTATGCTTGTGGGCCAGCCAATTCCATCATTAATTAGCACTTCTTTATTACTTCCATCCATCCCTGCTTTCCATATTTTGGATTCAAAGCTTATTTCACACCAGTACATAAATCTAGGAAAGAGAAGAGATATATGTTATATATTTTTATAGAATGGAATTCAGTCACTACAGCTTACAGTGCTTTCTAGAAGGGTTATTGATTTGATAAAGGGTTATCATTTGATAAAGGGTTATCATTTGATAAAGTAGACCACAACTTACTACTTGATAAGATAGAAAAATGTGGGTTAGACAACATCACCACCAAATGGATTCGTAACTGGCTGACCAACCACACTCAGTGTGTGGTCAATGGAACTTCATCTACATGGAAGGAAGTATGCAGTGGGGTACCCCAAGGCTCTGCATTAGGTCCAGTACTCTTCAACATCTTCATCAATGATTTGGACGAGGGGATAGATGGGGAACTCATCAAATTTGCAGACGACACCAAGCTGGCAGGAATAGCCAACACTCCAGAAGATAGGCTTAAGATACAGAAGGATCTTGACAGACTTGAACATTGGGCACTATCTAACAAAATGAAATTCAGTGGAGAAAAAAAGTAAGGTTCTACATGTAGGCAAGAAAAATCAAATGCACAGGTACAGTATGGGCAGTACCTCAATCAATAGTAGTAACTGTGAAAGAGATCTTGGAGTCCTAGTGGACAATCACTTAAATACGAGCCAGCAGTGTGCTGCAGCTGCCCAAAAAGCCAACACAGTGCTAGACTGCATTAACAGAGGGATAGAATCAAGATCACGTGAAGTGTTAATACCACTTTATAATGCCTTGGTAAGGCCACACTTGGAATACTACATCCAGTTTTTGTCACCACGATGTAAAAAAGATGTTGAGACTCTAAAAAGAGTGCAGAGAAGAGCAACAAAGATGATTAGGGGACTGGAGGATGAAACATATAAAGAATGGTTGCTGGAATTGGGTATGTCTACTCTAGTTTAATGAAACGAAGGACTGCGGTTGACATGATAGCAGTGTTCCAATATCTTAGGGGTTGCCACAAAGAAGAGGGAGTCAAGTTATTCTCCAAAGCACCTGCGGGCAGGACAAGAAGCAATGAATGGAAACTAATCAAGGAGAGAAGAAACCTAGAACTTTCCTGACAATTAGAACCATTAACCAATGGAATAACTTGCCTCCAGAAGTTGTGAATGCTCCAACACTGGGAGTTTTTAAGAAGAGATTGGACAACCATTTGTCTGAAATGGTATAGGGTTTCCTGCCTGAACAGGGGGTTGGACTAGAAGACCTCCAAAGATCCCTTCCAACTCTGTTATTCTATATTCTATTGACCACCAAGTTAGATGGCTTTCATTGTACATCTTCTTTAGGGCACCAGACAAGATGTCCCACTCCTATTTCAGATGATTTCATTCTAGGGGAACATTAGCATAGGAACTCTTTTGGCTAATGTCTCTTCATTTGAACTCTACTTTCTTTGGAATTTGAAGTTAGATTGCCACTAGCTTTCTATCCAGTCATGCACCAGATCTACAGTTTCAGCACAATTAAGGTATCATATACCTTAGCTCCCATTAAGCATGGAGGTTGGGGGAGGGGGGCTACTCTGTTAAAGTTTAATACATCTGCAGTCTAGATTGAGGAAAGCAGCCTTCAGACCACGTGGGCCATTTCATTTGCATTTATATAGTATTAGAGCTAAACTAAAGTAGATTTTATTTACCATTTTGCATCCATACCCTTTCAAAATTTCTGATAATCTGAATCAAATCTTCATTTTGAAATTCCATTCCATTCCCAAGCTGGGGTCATTTCTAACACATGGGCATAATATGCTCTGTGTGTTTGTGTGTACAGGTGCATGCATATACGTGTATTTCTGCAGCTAAGAGTAAGCAAGATCACTTACAAAAGTTAAGGCAAAATTTAAGAGTTTCAAGTGGTGCAACATAGTAGTAAAGACTCTAATTTAGCCCTCTCACCAATAAAGGAGAACAGCAAGGAACCATTTAAATCAGGGGTAGTCAACCTTGGCTCTTTTATGACTCGTGGACTTCAACTCCCAGAATTCCTGAGCCAGCACAGCTGGCTCAGGAATTCTGGGAGTTGAAGTCCACGAGTCATAAAAGAGCCAAGGTTGACTACCCCTGATTTAAATAAACACAATAATTCAATAACAACTCCAAGAAACATATTAATTTTTTAAATTTAAACTTTAAAACTTGAAACAGATCAGACTGGCAGAGCAGAATGAGTATGTATTAAATTGGCTTGGAGGTTTAAAAAGCTTACTGCAACCCCTATGTGAAACGGGAGAGGATTCTGCAACCCAGTGTTTGTGTTAAAAATACCCTCTTCTGACCTAGCTAATATTCTAACCAATGAACTACCCTGAAAAATGCATCCTTTCTAGCTCTTAACTTAACTGATAAACAGGAAGGTATGGGAGAAGGCACTCTATCAGGTGTGCTTGGCTTAAGGCACGTAGTGCTTTATATTATAAATTCCAGGAACTATATGCCTGATAGCAAACTGGCAGCCAGTATCTGTTTTCAAAATAGATAGGTAATGCTTGTTAATTCTATGTGGCAGCCTCTTCCAATCTGTAACAGCCTCTTGCACTCATTTCAACTTCTGGTGAACGTCACTTCAGAGTTGCCTTGTATACACAGCTTCCCAAAAGCCTGACTTGAGGTTACCAAGGCAGGGATGACTGGGGTTAGGTTATCTCTGTCCCGCCATAGCTAGCAAATTAGGTGGAGCTGGAAAAAGGCAAAAGCTCCTCCAGGAGATTGCAC
Source organism: Protobothrops mucrosquamatus (assembly GCF_001527695.2). Lineage (NCBI taxonomy): Eukaryota > Metazoa > Chordata > Lepidosauria > Squamata > Viperidae > Protobothrops > Protobothrops mucrosquamatus. Next base: position 102,899 of record NW_015386999.1, on the reverse strand, counting down.
CCAGTCCCAAGCAGGCAAATCCATCTTGTCCACAAAACAATTCTTCAGGGTTCAACTTCAGCTTGGTATTTCGCATCTATCCCATCATATTCAAGTGTGCACAGCTTCATCTGACTCTGATGTCAAGGGAATTTAAGCTGGGCATCATTTGCCTAGAGGTGAAACTATTACAGACATTGAATAACCCTAGGAAAAGAATGGAACCCCCTTATTAAATGAAATGCCAGTGTATGCTCATCCAGTGCTTTTATGGTGCGCAACCTAATGAATAGGGAGTAGAACAACTGTACATAGCCAGGCCAAAGAAATTTCATGATCAGAAGATCAAAAGCTGTGAACAATCTTGCCTTTGGTTTTTAAATTTTGTATCTAAAAATGTTAAATTTTGTTAATGTTTGAATGTTTATTACTTTGTCATTGCCCAGAATCACTTTGCAGAATGAGATGGGCAGCATATACATTTAATAAATAATAAATCAATCAAGCAGAATCAATAGAGCTGTACTCCTAGTTTCTTCTCTCTAAAAATATCTATTTGCCTTATCAATTATTCAATCACATAATTGGACAGACCTGACCACATATTAACATGAGACCAGACAATGTTTTCGTCAAGAGTCCTTGATACTCTACAGCTATCACTCTCTGAAATATCTTCCCTTAAAAGACAACATTATAGTGACTTAATAATAGTGGATAATTGTGGATGGAGTCACCTATCCACCTTGTTTCTGAGATATATGTCTAGTTCTTGTGAACTCCTCCAACAAGCCCGAGCTTTGCACAAGCAAAATATAAAAGGCTTACCCATCCAATGGGTGGAGAGCTAGTGACCGTGGTTGCTCCAGATCATCAAGAACCATCGTATAGACCGGATTTCCCTTCCAAGTACTATTTAACCATGTAGCCAAGATCTGTCCTGAGGTACCATCCGTCCAGTAAAGATTCCTTCCCAACCAGTCCACTGCTATACTGTCAGATCTGATGCCTGTAATCAGATGTTTGAAATGACAGAAATGAACCTATGCAAGTTTCCAGCCTATCTCAAAAGCTAGGTCACAATGCCAAACAATGAAATATATATATATATTTAAAAATGTAATTATGTTGTATTCGAACTTTCACAATAAGCAAATGTATTTTTGCTTTTATCTGCCGATTTCTGGTGATAAATAGTCTATTGCTAAGATTTACAAATATATGAACAGGAAATATCAGCCAAAATCTCCTATTTAGAAAGTAATTATAAAACAGAATTCCATTACAAATTACCTTTTAAATAGCCATATAAGAGAAAAGACATCCTGTTCAGAAGTTTTCATGCAGTGTACCTCTGGTTTAATGCTGAACAGTTACGACTCAGCACTGTTAACAGTGCTTGAAATCCACCTTCTTAGACAATCCTCAAAAATACTCATACCTGACCAATTATCATAAAAGGATAATTCTTTTTAGGGGCCAGCTCTGCTGTTACTGTCCTTCTATATTAGTAAACACTGGAGGAGCCTTTACATTTATAGACTGGAAGTTGCAGATTTCAGCCATCAACAACTCTGTAGCAAGGGATTCTTGGCCTTCTGAGCAATTGTCCCAGGTGACACATAAGCTTGCTTTGCCATTCATGAGGGACTTTGCTAAGGTAGGATAACCTCATCTGTGATATGAGACTTTGTCAAATTGTATGTTTTCTTCCCGGAGGAACTTAATGAAATCTTTCCTCCAGCTATAACTTGCAGGCAGGATTAGATCTGTGTACCCAGCTGGTATTGCTGTTTCTCAAAGTTATTTTGTTATACTGTTAAAAGTATCTTTTTAGAAATATGAGCACTCAATTTTTCCTTGGCTTTTTCCTTTTGAATATAGGTGGATTTGAATTTCATCTTGTCTCAGGTGAACCTGTGAAGTTTCCTAACCATGTGAGAGTGTGAGTTGGCTTCAACAGTCAAATATGAGTTCTACCAAAAGTTTAACTTGCCGAAGTTACAATTAAAATTAGTTTTGTCCTAAGCCACTAATTTTTAAAAAACTGGCCCAAACATCTGAAAATATATGAAGACCAACCTTTTATTAGAGTTCCCTTTTCCTTGGTTTTCATATTAATCCACTTAATACTTTCGGCATTGAGATTCATCCAAAAGACTGTCTGGGTTACAAAATCGTAGTCAATGGAAAAGATGATGATGTCATGATCAACTCTCAAGATAACGTCCTCTTTCATGGTCCTTAATCCGAATACAAGCAGGTCAAACTGAACTGCAACTAGCAGTGATGGCTCGGAACCTATGGCAAAGACAAAACTATTTACTTTCCATGCAAAATATGCATAAATTGCAACCTCCCAACTATGTAAATTAAGGGAGAAGAGGTAGGAAATGCTTCAAGTCATCTTTTAATGAGTGACAATGTTCATTCTTCCACTCTTTGTTTTCTATTATTTAGCACTGCACTCTAATTTAGACACAACAAATGTACACACAAAATAGAAAGATTCCAAAACCATTTGAGACAAACTTCAAAATATTTCACTATAAGCCAGATGATGGATCGTGTTGTATTTGCTAACAAGAACAGAGGCTATTAACAAAATAATGGTCTGGAAGACCTCCAACATCATTCTTGACAAATGGTGGATGCCTTTGAAGATTAGCTTGAAGTGGCAATCCTAAAATCCCATGATTTTGGTTTGTTTTCCTTTTTCTTTTATGGAAAGCTTCTCTTGTCTCAAGCTTTAGGCTTGTCTTCTGTTCAAGATACTGTTTCGCACTAGGAAATTATTCAAACTTAATTCTTTGCCTCTCAGGTTTTCCCCCTAAGGCCACCAAAGTCATTTCATGCTGAATGCTACTTGCCACTCAGCCCTATCAAGACATTGCTAAAGTTGCAGAAAGGGGGCAATATTCCTGGTGCCAACAGGCTACTGGCTGCAGAATAGCTAATTTCCATTGCTCTGAGATCTGAGTTATAGAAAAACTATTGCTTTTGCCAATGTTCCTGCAAGTTAGATCATTTGTAGGCCTAGGATTAAAAATGGCATCGTGATCCAGGTTTCTATATTTTCCTAGGGCAGAATATGAAATGTCATAGAACTGAGTATCCCTTTTTGTTCCTGGCTTAGAATTAATGCCTGTTTTGAACATTTCAAACTCAAAATGTTTTGGACATCTGTTAATGTGCTTGAACTTTGGAAATTCAGATAGGATCATTGCAGAATCAAAGCACTAAACAACTATTTGCCTTATCCAAAGCATTTATATTTCATTATGAATACATTATTTTAACTTTAACTACTAGTACTTCCTGAACTAGTAGCTGCAATCTTAGCAAGGAAGGCAGCATTTAGCTGGATGAGATCACCGTGCAAGGCAGGGGTTCCTAAACCTTTTGCCATCAAACCATTATTTTGTGTAATCTTAAGGTATACACTCCCCTAAAAATCCAAAATGAACACAAATGAACAAGGGAAACAATACAATGAAACTTTGGGGGAAATGGATTTATTGTAACAACGTATCTAAAATATTCTTTAGACCTCGCCTGAATTTGGTACCTCCCCAAGGAAAGGAACTCTCAGAGTTTGGGAAACCCTGATCTAAGAAGTTAGAAGTCTTTGCCCATCTAAAGGTAAAGGTTTCCCTGTCCAGTTTTGCCCGAGACTCTAGGTGGCAGTGCTCATCTGCATTTTTTTTACCCAAGGGAGTCAGCATTGTCTGAAGACATTTCCATGGTCAAGTGGCCAGAATGACTATACGCCGTGGTGCACAGAATGCTATTACCTTTCCATCAAAGTGATGCCTATTTATCTACTTGCATTGGCATGCTCTCAAACTGCTAGATAGGCAGGAGCTAGAGCCAGTAATGGGAGCTCACCCCATTGCGCGGTGCTCGGGTCTCAAACCAGGCTCCAGCTGAGCTATCGCTCAGTGCTCTTCAACATCTTCATCAACGATTTGGACAAGGGGATAGATGGGGAACTCATCAAATGTGCAGACGACACCAAGCTGGCAGGAATAGCCAACACTCCAGAAGACAGGCTTAAGATACAGGAGGATCTGGACAGACTTGAACATTGGGCACTATCTAACAAAATGAAATTCAATGGTGAAAAAAGTAAGGTTCTACATTTAGGTAAGAAAAACCAAATGTACAGGTATAGTATAGGTGGTTCCTTCCTCAATAGTAGTAACTGTGAGAGGGACCTCGGAGTCCTAGTGGACAATCACTTAAATATGAGCCAGCCGTGTGCTGCAGCTGCCAAAAAAGCCAACACAGTGCTGGGCTGCATTAACAGAGGGATAGAATCAAGATCACGTGAAGTATTAATATCACTTTACAATGCCTTGGTAAGGCCACACTTGGAATACTGCATCCAGTTTTGGTCACCACGATGTAAAAAAGATGTTGAGACTCTAGAAAGAGTACAGAGAAGAGCAATAAAGATGATTAGGGGACTGGAGGCTAAAACATATAAGGAATGGTTGTTGGAATTGGGTATGTCTAGTTTAATGACAAGAAGGATTAGGGGGTGACATGATAGCAGTATTCCAATATCTCAGGGGCTGCCACATAGAAGAGGGAGTCAAGCTATTCTCCAAAGCACCTGAAGGCAGGACAAGAAGCAACAGATGGAAACTAACCAAAGAGAGGAGCAACCTAGAACAAAGGAGACATTTCCTGACAGTTAAAACAATTAACCAGTGGAACAACCTGCCTCCAAAAGCGGTGAATGCTCCAATACTGGAAGTTTTTAAGAAGAGACTGGACAGCCATTTGTCTGTAATGGTATAGGGTTTCCTGCCTGAGCAGGGGATTGGACTAGATGATCTCCAAGGTCCCTTCCAACTTTATTGTTGTTGTTGTTATCGCACCCTCCTTCTTCGCCTACCTAGCAGTTTTCATACCTCTCAATACATCCCTCCAGCTTAATAGTATGAAGCCAAAGGAACTTATTTCAAGACTTCTTCCCCAAAAGGCAAAGCTTTTTATGTTACATTTGACTTGAAAAAAAGTTCACTAAATTTGAATCATATAGAGAATCAGTGGAAAACCAATCAGTAGATGTGAAGAATCTTACCAACTACTTTACATGTATGGTCATCAGGCTCCAGTAAATACCCAGGGTGGCACGTGCAGTAGTAACTGCCTTCAGTATTGACACAGGTCTGACTACATTTATCAACTGCCAACTCTTTGCATTCATTGATGTCTTTGCAAGAGTGTCCATCACTTTTTAGATTGAACCCTTCGTGGCAAGCACATTGCTGAAAAATAGAAAACAGTCATTATCTATGTAAATTTTCACAATTTCTCCTTCTCCTCACCCCGCACTCCAAGGGTTGCTGCTGGAAACATAGAATCCAAATACAAATTGGGATTTAATTTGCAAGCAAGGTAAGTAATACGTTTGAAGGCATTGCTTTTTTTAAAAAAAATTTTTTTTTTACTAAATAATTATTTTACAAAGTAAAAATAAATCAAGTTTAAAGAAAAAGAAAAGGGAAAGTGATAATAGAAATGAAAGAAAAATCAAGGAAAAAAAGAAAAAGAACAAAAGATATAAAGAAGTGGCTTCCAATTTTTTTTTTACAACAGTTACAAATGTATTTATATTTATGCTTTTGCTCTAGGGCAGAGGTGTCCAACTTTGGCAACTGAAGACCTGTTGGCTGGGGAATTCTGGGAATTGAAGTCCACAAGACTTAAAGTTGCCACAGTTGGACAGCCCTGCTCTAAAGTCACAACATGACTCCCTTTTTTTTTCCCTATTCCACACTTTCAATCTGCTTGCATTGCTTGATGTTGTTTTTATGACTTAATAGTAATCATCTTATCAGGATTATCTGTCAGTAACAACTTTGAATTCTTGTCAAAATATGATTGTGTCATCACCAAGACGATTTAGCTCCCAGAGCTTTGTTGGTGTCTTTTTTTATTGTGTCACATTTTTCTAAATATCAGGGACTTCAACAAGTCTTGCCTTTGTACTGCTTGTTCAAAATGTAGTGTAGTTAACACACTTCCAATGAACAGTTTATTTTCTTTTACCTAGTTTTATATTATTGGTTGTCACAATCCAGAGTATTCTGAGAAATGGCCTCCAGAACCACAGGTTGAAAGCATTACTTCTTTAGTCAGCCAATCAAACTTTTAGCTATACATTTGGGGAAACTTATTGCCTTGATCATATATACCTTTGTTGTCAGTAAGATGCCTCTGCATTTTAATACTTTCTCCAAATCTGTCATAATCTTCCCCCAAGTATTTCTCATTATCTGATGGCTACAATAACTATCCTTGTAATTTCTTTTACCTTAAGATGACAAAGCCTGCTGCTATAATAGGAAAGATGAATCCATATTGTTTTATTATTTGAGAGTAGCCATCTACCTTTCCTATTTTAAAAGAATTTTGGAATAGAGCTAGGAAGTAGCAAATCTCCTTAGCTCATTGTTTTGCTTCTACAATACATTCAATTTAAAATGTATAAGTTATCCATTTTTAAATAGTAACACCATCAACATTCTAATGCTGGTCTTTACTTACAGGCCCATTAGGAGATTTGTAACAAATGTGAGCACACACTTTTTGGCATGGCATGGCACAATAGCTGCCTTCATCCATTCCATCTTGGCAGTCAGATTTCCCATTGCAGACCAAAGTGTAATTGATACAGGTATTACCACACTGAAATTCATAGCCATGGCATTTCATGGGCTTACCTGGAAAAGCAAAGAGGACTTCAAGATTCTAGTTTTAGTGCAACTATAAACAAAATAACTATTGAAATCTAATGAAGCAAAAGCCAAAATCAGCATGTCCTTTCACATGATTGATCTGGAATGGCATAGGTAAGAAGAACATAAGTCAACAAAGAACTTGAAGAAAAATCTGGAACTTTGTTGTTATAGATGTTGATGGAAGCAAGAATGCACTATCCATAAAAATAGAAAGATATCTCAATTCTCACAATGCAAGAATGACTGGAAACTGATGGAATTAGCAGAGAGGGTCAAATTAACTGCTTTAATCAAAGGATACATCCAATGTTGCTTCTACTTGGAAAACGCTTCTACAGTAGATTTTGTGCTTGAGATAGAAAAAAAAAATAAAACTTTGACTTGGAGATTTGCTGATTAGACAAGTTTGCTATAGAAATGGCTAGTACATATTAAGTATGCAAAAGTACATTATAGTTGAGGCTGTAATATTATTTTTATTCTATTTTGCAGAAAAGAGTCAGAAGTTAATGCTTTTCTTTCTTTTCCCCCTTTATCCTACACTTCTCTCGCTCTCTCGTTTCCCCTTCCCTCTTTTCCCACTATTTTCATTTTCATTTATATTTTATACTTTAAGTTTAATAAAATTATATTTAAAAAGGAGAACATGAGCTCAACAATCCAGCGAGCACAAATGGAAATAAACTGCAGTGAAAGAAGGATGGTAATAAATTTCAACTCCACACTAAACCAAACATTTAAAGACTAACATAGGACTGTTACCATTATAACTTGGCTCTTGTTTTGCAGAATTTCTCTCTGTTAAGCTAATGCCTCATAGGAAAGACAGATCTCTCCCACCATTTGATTTAAAAAAAAAAACAAGACTATTGCACCAGCTGCAAGGATGAAGAATGTTTACATACATCTAAACTCATCAGTCCCATCTCTGCAGTCACGTTTCCCATCACAGTTCCATTGATCTGGGATGCATTCTAACGAGTTGTGGCATTGCCACTGATGGGCACCACATTGCTTCTTTGGAACTGCACAGTCCTGCAAAAATCAATCAATCAATCCATCAAGAACTGCTGCTGTACACAAATGAAACATTTGAAATACTTGCGAGACTTGGCCTGGAGACACTATATTGCTGTATTCTATCTGAGCTGTGATACTTTACAGCAACACAGAGAATTTGGGGGAGGTGAAGATAACCACTATTGAGAAGAAATCTGAAAAATGGTTCTGTGGGGAGGGGGGCAGGAGGGTGCTTGCTCCTGCCTTCTGATTTGCTGGGAAGTCTGCCTATACATACTGCATATCTTTAGAAAGAAGTATCTTAACGTCTCGGTAGCAGTTCAGAGACATTTGGTGACCGTGAATGGGAATATGCTGTGTACTAGCAGTGACTGAATCTTTCAGTCTTGACCAGAACTATACATCTTGAAAAGTATTAGGAAATAAACATCACATTTTTTTTTCTTTTTATGATCCTGTAATCCCTTGTATTGAGATGGAGTCATGGCTGCGCATTTACTGGCCGGATGCCCTTCCTGATGTCTACATAGAGTTCACAGCAGATATTTTTTTCTTTGCGCCCTGATAGAGAAACATCTGCCGCTGCCTAGGTTTGAACTCTCAGCCTCCTCCGTGTAAGGTGAGCGTCTCAATCTTTAGGCCACCACGCCACTCAAGCATCACACAATTAAGATTAGTTTTAACTCTTAATTAAGGCAGTGACTGTAATTGAGTGCCCCAATAGCTTATTCCAACTGCTGAGTGGTTGAGGTGGCACCATATTGTCCTGTTTACCCCAAAGGGATAGCTAGCTTACTTTAGGGCAGTGGTGGCGAACCTATGGCACGCGTGCCAGAGGCGGCACTCGGAGCCCTCTCTGTGGGCATACGCACCGTTGCCCCAGCCCCGCCTCCTCCCAAGGCCCCCTCCGCACCAGCAGCCCTCCGGAGGAGAGTAGTCCCCGGGCATGGCCCACATGAAGCAGCGCAGCCAAGGACATGGTAGCCGGGCAGCAGGGACAAGACTCCGTCACGCCCCGTCGCGCGCAGATGATGCTGTGGGGCACAGGCGGAGGGCGTGGCCGCCATGGCACTGCTGGACTACCTGGGTGATCTGTGGTGGGCCGTGGGGGTGGTGGGTGGCCCAGTGGGCATGGCGGAGCAGGGACAGGGGTGGGAGGGCGGTTTTTGGGCACTCGCTCTCTACAAGGTTCACCATCACTGCTTTAGGGTTTTCACTAAGCTAAGATGCTGATTAAATGACCTACTTCCTGGTGACAAGGAAATAGACCCTAGCTATTTGTACCTGTTCATCTGACCCATCTTTGCAATCCAGATCCCCATCACAGAGCCATTGCTTTAGGACGCATTCTCCACTTTCATGGCATTTGACTTCATCAGCATAGCAGTGCCCTTGTTTGGAGACTGGGCAGTCTTCTTCATCGGAATGGTCCTTGCAGTTATAATTTCCATCACAGTGCAAGAAAATCGAAATACACTGCCCGCTTTTACAATGGAAGTGCAGGTCATCGCATTTGATCTGAGCTGCAAGCAGATAAATAATGTTTAACTTTCCCTCATTTCATGTCCTCCCTGAAAACTTACACAGACAGCACGAATCAATTAGTAAGTAACAATAGCTTTAAAACCTTTCGAGAGTTTATAAAAGGAATGCTATTTACCTCACATGGCAGAACAGTAATACATGCAACAAAAGATTTGTCATGTTCCCTGTTTGTCCATGACACTGCGATGGTGTGTTTAGAATTTTTTAAAAAATCATATTCTACCAGGATAGATATTTTCAGTAAAGAGAACAGCCTCTTTACCCATTCATAAAGGATACATTGATAAGTAACCTATGAATCTGGGGGACAAACTGAATTCTGAGAAACAGGAAAAATCTAGTTGCTGAGATTGCTATAACCTCGTCTCAACCTGTTCCAGCAAAATCTTGGTAAAGAAATTCTAGAGGAAACTGTGGAAGTGGTGCAGCCAGGAACTTGATGGATGTTTTATGGCCTCTGAAATTTCAGAATATTGAATTTAATGAAAAAGATCTTTTTTGAGCCTAAACTATTAACATAAAATTTAAAAAAAATATTGAAATGATTTTGGAAAACATACAAGAAACTGGGAATAGAGAAATGGAGTATCTCAAATGGCTTCAAGTTTTTTGGAGTCTTTAAAGAATATTTTTAAAAGACAGAGTATCATTCTTTATAGGCTACAAATAAAACACATTTTATTTAGTGTGCATATTATGGATTTGTCCACTAGTAATTCATTGGCTAGGTTTTAATATTCTCCGAAGAACTGTCTTAATGAAATCTGTCAATTTTGTTTACTAGGCTTTATTTTAATTTTTCCTGCTATATTTTAAAACATGTTTACTGTGTAATACTTTATCCTGTCTGTGTTTATGCTGCTAATATGAAATATTTTATAAAAATGTAATTGTAGCATTTAAAAATGTCAGTAAAAGTATTTTGCACAATATGAAATTCATAAATGACAAACACATTTTCTTTATATGTATTAGTATAGGTCAGGGGTAGGCAACCTTGGCTCTTTTATGACTCGTGGACTTCAACTCCCAGAATTCCTGAGTCAGCATGACTCAGCATGGAAACCTCTCCCTTTCCCCTCAGCATGGCTGGCTCAGGAATTCTGGGAGTTGAAGTCCACGAGTCATAAAAGAGCCAAGGTTGCCTACCCCTGGTATAGGTGAACAATTGAAACTGTGCCACTAAAGACTCCACACCAAGTTAAACTGCTACCTGCTGTAAGATCACAGACTGCCTTGTAGAAACCACATTTTCCTAGTTGTAGAAGTGCAGAACAAGAGTTAGGAAGCTATTGCTCTCAATCATAAAAGAACCAGAGTTGTTAGGATTGAGGTGATGCCTGCGTAAGGGTTCCCCAAGCTCTCTGTTAAGTTCAAAATGTGGTTTCCACAAGGCAGTCTGTGATCTTAAGAGCAGGTATGCAGGAAAAAAAATAAGTCATGGCTTATTTTGCTTTTGTGGCCAATCCCCCCCCCCCAAAATAGGCCAGGGAAAATATTCAGCAGAGATTGTGTGTATGGTGTAGTGGTTAAGGCATCAGGCTAGAAACCAGGAGACTGTGAATTCTAGTTTCACCTTAGGCTTGAATCAAGCTGGATGGCCTTGGGCCAGTCACTCACTCTCAGCCTTAGGATGAAAGCAATGGCAAATCACTTCTGAAATCTTGCCAAAAAAAACCCCCAAAACTTATGTGGGGACTAGTCTTCAGGAGTCAACACTGACTCAGATGCACCAAAACAAACAAACAAACAAACAAACAAGTAACATGAGATAGGAAGGTTGTCTTCACTGTGTATAACTAAGATCCTGAGCAAGGGTGCTGATATGGGGAAAAGGTTTCCTCCAGAAATCTGAGTCCTGAGAAATTGAGGCAGTGTAGGTCAATGTCACCACTTTAAATTTGGCTCAGAAACACATATACAGCCAACATAACTCTTTGAACTTCAGACCAACTGTAGCTTCCTGTTGGTTTCTTTCTTCCAAGGCAACCCAAATAGAGAGCATTACCACAATCTAGTAAAGAGGTTATTAGGTACAGTCACTCAAGCTAGGCTGAGAATGCTGGTACTTCAGCTAAACTGAGTGAAGTTACTCTGTACTACTGAAGCCAAGCAAGTTTCAAGGCACAAAGCGGGGTTAAAAATAAATAAATCTAAATCTGTTCCTTCATTGAGAGAGTAATCCCATCCAATACAGATTATTTAGCCACTTCAGGCCAAAAGGACTCTCATCTTGTTGGGACTCTTATGTTTTTTAGCCTACATCAGGGGTAGACAACCTTGTCTCTTTTATGACTCGTGGACTTCAATTCCCAGAATTCCTGAGCCAGCATGGCTGGCTCAGGAATTCTGGGAGTTGAAGTCCACGAGTCATAAAAGAGCCAAGGTTACCTACCCCTGGCCTACATCAAAGCTGGATTGCCTCCAGATACTGATCCGCCCCCACAAGTTTTCACCCGATTCAGTGACAAGGAGAAATAGAAATGGGTCTCGCTAGCATTTATGTGGCATTTGCCCCCCCCTCCATAATCATTTAGGCAAGCAGCTTCAAATGTATTTCAAAGAATTTCCTGTTTATTCCAGCTACAACCTGCCTAGAAAGCCAATAATCTGAAAATTGGTGGTTCCTTCTTAGATGTCTGTCTTTCCTGCACTGGCTTACCACAGTTCATTTCATCTGCCCCATCGAGGCAGTCTGGGTTTCCGTCACATAACCAACTCTCAGGCATACAGTGAGTGTTGTCATCACAACGTAAAGCACAGAGGGGTGTTGGCATCCAGCAATTAGATTCATCAGAGCCATCAGGGCAATGTTGTATCCCATCACACTGGTACTTCTCATTTATACATCTGTGGCCATTGTGGCACTGGAAGATTCCTTTAAGAGAGACACATTACAACAATCCCTATAATTCAGGCACTTCTAGTTACATATTCACAGGTTTCTTTTTTTTCTTCCCCCTATTAAACCTATCTCAGCATGGACTATTTACAATGCCAGTTGCCGTATTCAATAAGAGCAGATTTCAATCTTTTAAGTAAGCCTGGTCTTGATGCAGAATTTAACCACATTTATCAAGACTGTTTATGTCATTGGGTTAAGAGTTGCTCCATCTGCACAGAAAGTGCATGCAATGCTGTTTTATTTGTTTTATTTAATTTGTTTTATTTAATTTGTTTTATTTAATTACTACCTTTGTCATTCCTCATTCAATAGACTTCTGGCAGCCCACATGTAAATCCTCAAACTACAAAAAAAAACAAAAATAACTAAAAAGTTAAAATTAACAATAACATTAACACCAAGTAGTGAAGTTAACAGGTAACTTCCAAATATGTGGTGGAAAAGGACAATTTTCATTATCTTCCTACAAGCCAAAAGTGTGGGAATCATCCAAAGAGGTCAACTATTCCAAGAGCTGGCTAACTACAGACAAAGACCTCACTAATGCCTTGCCAAGAGGGAATCCAAAGCACCCTTTTTGCAGGTTAATTGCACATGAATGGACAGATTCTACCCAGAAAAAATGATTCCTAAATACCCTGGATCCTGGTCAAAACCAGCATGTTGAATTGTATTTGGAACACACAGGAATCCAATGCAGTGCCTATTCCTTATGCTTCAAGCACCAACTGCAGGCAAAATGCCTTTGAATAAAACTGGTAAAAATAACAGAAACCCACTTTGCTCAAATGTTTGGATCCACACTGTGAGAACTTAGTACCTGGGTTATTACAGAACAGGGAACAGTCCTCTTCATCAGTCCCATCCGAACAATCTTTGTCCCCATCACAAATGTATTCGTGGGGAACACACTCTTTTCCATTCTTGCAACGTAATTCTGCCCATCCACAGACCAGAGATGTCACAAATGTGGCCTTTGTAGTAAATGTAGAATGTAGAACAATAGGTGCCATTGTTGTGGTTGATGTAGTCCTGGGCACAAGTGTCATCAATTTTGTCTGTGGAACTGGTCTAGTTGTAGTATGAGGCAATCTAACAGTTGCATTTGAGACAGGAACCATTTGGGTTACAGCTAAAAAAGTTGAATTGCAGATTAAAAGGGTTAATTTCACAGTTCTTCGTGTGTTCGTGTATTTATATAGCACTATAGTTCTTGCATTTGATAATAATTTTTCTTCTTTACTATGGAAAAATGGACTAGTTGCCTAAAAACCCAAGAAAGCTCAACCAATATGGATTATATCATCCCATGAATATTTCAATTCCCCTTAAAAGATTGAAAAATGTTACCAGCCTTCACATTAGAATGAAAATGTTTTACCTGTGTTTTTGAGGATTAGTCAGTTAAAAGAAAAAGAATCTACTTTTTTTCTTATTTAAAATGTGCTATAAAACTAACATTACATCAGTATAAGGTAGATTACATAAAGACACTGCATATAAAATAAATTAAGCAAAATCAAAACATATTTTGCACACTAAGCAAAAACTATCCTTGGATTTAGGATTATGAACCAATGATCAAATCTATTTTTATAGTAGAATTTTGCAGCACAGTAATAAGAGTTTTTAGCTATCAGTGTACACAATTCTAATTATTACTAAATTATTATTCCTAAAAATTACTGGGGAAAGTTAAAAGATTATTCATATAAGTAACAGCAGAAAAATTACTAGTGAAAATTAAAAGATTATTCATATGAGCGACAGCAGAAACATTAGCAAAAAGCCCATTATGGACTCATTTTCCATTTCTGCTTTTATACTGAGGGCTATTTTGGTGTGGTGGTTAAAGATACCAGGGTAGAAATTAAAAAGACCATGAGTTCTAGTTTTGTCTTAGGTACAGAAGCTGGCTGGGTGATTTTGAACCTTGGCAATGACAAACCACTTCTGAAAATCTTGCCAAAAAACCTGCAGAGACTTGTCTGATCAGTTTCAGGTCTGATTTGAAAGCACAACAACCAAACAAAAAAGCAAAAAACTAGTCTTTAAAGATAGCTAAATAGATGAAAGGTATATTAACTATTTGAACTTTATCACCAAAATAGTCTTCTGTTAGAAAGAGGCAAATCACCAATACAAAGAATTTGGTGACCACCCAAGTTTTAAAAATTTCTCCCACCTTTTTTTTTGTCTAACCACAAACTTAGGTCTTCTGAGGGCAGAATGTATTGAGCACTCCTTCCTGTAACCTTTTGCCTCTGGTCCCTAGGTTGCAACTTATCTTGGTAGGGTGCTCCACCATGAGGTGGTGGTGCTAATCTGTACTGCTAAAACATTATAAAGTATTATTAAGACTGGACAGCTGTTTTACACTATCTTTAATCTGCTGAACACTTTCTATTCAATTTGAGGCAAGCAGCAACATACCCCATTCAGTTCAAGCATGATTGCCAGCACTTGGATCTTGGCTCAAACTCCAGGACTATAATTTTTAATTGAGACCCAGAGGAACTGAGACCACAACCAAATGGTAGGTTGCCATATAATTTGATTGGTTTTTTTTTTAAATCTTCTCACAGTTCTATAAAGATGCTATTCTCTTCCAAGGGCTACAAAGGGCACGAAACCCAAGAATCTGGCAAACCAAAGCAAAGGTCAACTCTAACTGTCTGTCAGTCTTTCTTGAGACATTTAGGTATGGACTGGTCCTGCAGAAATTGCTTTAGCATATAGAAAGCCACCAATTCAATCTGCCACCAATACAATCCGCCTACTGTCAAACTGGAAGTCACTCTCCAAGTAAAACCTGTCCATCATTTACTATTCACTGGCAAAGCAAGGGCTTCCCTGGAACTTAC
Organism: Protobothrops mucrosquamatus; assembly: GCF_001527695.2. Lineage (NCBI taxonomy): Eukaryota > Metazoa > Chordata > Lepidosauria > Squamata > Viperidae > Protobothrops > Protobothrops mucrosquamatus. Next base: position 87,831 of record NW_015386999.1, on the reverse strand, counting down.
CAGTTTCCAAATCTGTGTCAAAGATGAACAGGGCCTTTTTTACTTTAGCTGCTTGCACAGTGGAGGCCTTCATTGACTTCCTGTTCCAGACCGTAAGTGATGTGCCATTGAATGTGACCAGGTAAGGCCTATAAGCAGCTGCCACTCCATGGGTCCATCCTTGCTTCAGATTATATTTGCGGTGGTTGATGATATTCAGTGCATTAAGCACTGTGACAACAAAAAGAGTGCATTAGAATCTCTTTGGGACAGGTAGAAGCAAATACTCTAGATATATATTTTCTTTCAAGAAGCAATGAATTGAGTAGACTAACTTTAAAGCCCAAATCAGTTTCCAGATCTAATATTTTCATATGAACACTGCAATAAAATGACTTAGAAGTATTTAGAGCAATGTTTCTCAGCCCTGGTGACTTTTAATACTTTAAAACTTAAGAATTTCCCAACCAGCATACTGGGATGTGATGGGCTAAACGGCTCATTCTAACTCTTACATAACATAACTTGCTCTGTAGCTAGTGAAATGTAAATATATGCTACTATGAGCAAATCAAATTGAAATGAGATAAATTGTGGGCTTGTACTGTATTTCCACAGTTTTATATTTTAGCCAAATCTTCATAAATAATGATTCTATTACCCCTGTCTTCTGAAGTCCAGAAAAAATAGCAGGAACCTATATCCAGAACTAATGGAGTATCTTCTGTCCAGGTTTTATTCCACACGTCCTTGATTAGCCCACTTTTCAGAGGATGGAACTGGATGGGTTTGCCACTTTCAAGCCAGAACAGAGATTCCCTCTGCCAGTCTAGGGAGAGGTGCCATATAATATTCTTGAGGGCCGCATGATAGAGGATCTTTGTCACCAAGCCAACAAACGTAGTAATCTTAATTTTAGTTCTGTCACAAGTTAACCAATAAAGATCTCCTGATGATATATCAACAGTTGCTGCACAGACTAGAAAGAAAAAAGGAAAATCAGTTTTCTTTCCTCCATAACCCTTAACTAACTTGCTGGATAGAAAATGGTCATTTGCTCTTTCTGTGCAGAAAACTAAACCTTAAAAATAGAAGACACCAGCAGCAGAACAAGGCAGAAACTATTCAAATCCAAGATTCTTCAACAGGCACAGACATAAAGCTCTACAATCTATGGAAAGTAACCCTCTCTCAATACAGTTAATATTCTTCTTGCCAGGTGTTACTCCTAGCTGATTATTGACTAAGAAACATTTTTGCAGCTCCATTGTTATCTCCCAAGCCACATTGCCACCACCATCTACTACTTCCTACATTGTCATCATTCTGGAATTGAGGCAATGAATGCTCTAAATGTGCCTTGGCTAATAAAACAGCTTTATGCTTTCCTTCTATAATATGGATTCCTTGTCTCCTCTCTTGGATCAGATTAGAGAGGGCAAAGTAATAATAATAATAATAATAATAATAATAATAATAATAATAATAATAATAATAATAATAATAATAATAATAATAATAATAATAATAATAATAATAATAATAATAATAATAAAAAGTGTTAGTAGTGACTGTACCAGTTTTTAACTGACATTTGGTTAACTCAGGAAGCTGAGCAATATGAGGGAGAGAATGTTTGGTGTATCTGTTAACGCATCAGGATAAAAACTGGGAAACTGTAAATTCTAGTCCCCACCGTGGGGACAAAGCCAGCTGGGTTTGATTGGAAGTTGGGGGTTCAACATAACAAGCATTCAGAATTATTTTCATTTAGTTTATCTAACGACAGAATGAATAGATTAAAACCAAATGTACTATGCATATGAACTATCCTTTCCTTTGTTTCATCTAAAACAAGAATAGTTCTTGACATCCACACGTCCAAACCATTTTAGAAACAGCCCATTTGAGTTTAATAGTTATTTGTAGATATCCTAAACCAGGGGTCTTCAACCTTGGCCCTTTTATGACTTATGGACTTCAACTCCCAGAATTCCTCAGCCAGCATGCCTGGCTGAGGAATTCTGGGAGTTGAAGTCCACAAGTCATAAAAGGGCCAAGTTTGAAGACCCCTGGCCTAAACAGAACCTGTGTATACTTCTCAGATCTTTGACCCAATGATAAGGACTGTGGTGCTTGGAATCAATGTGGCCTCAGTTTTCTCTCTACAATTACTATTCTACAATGTAATAATTCCTAATCCAATCACTACATTCCAATCTTGTCAATGGGAGATAATGTATTTGTGTTTAGTTCAAAATTAGTTTTTATGCCTATTTTGATTTTTTTTAATTCCTGAAGTAAATTCCTAATAAAGAAGAGGCTATATTTCCTTTGTGATCCTAAAAATGTTCATCGGAAATATTAAAACTAATGCTCTGTATAGATTAAAACAAACAATCAGCATGCTCAAGATTCAACATCTGTTTTTCCGGTTATAAATCTCCAGTTCTATCTTATTAGCCTTCTTTGCCAATATTTCACATTCAGAAATTGGTATGGAGTGACCTGTTTCTTTTTCTCCAAAAGAATCCAACAGATGGAATTACTTTAAGTTTTAACCATGTTTGGTGGGCTTTTTAAAAGTAATTTCATCCTCAGCAGTGGTACCACCCATCATGTTCATAACCCCCTCAAATCAAAGGAAATTAATTACACGGTGTGAAAGTAACTTCCTATTGTTCTATAGGCATCTACCTCATGTTCACCTTCCTGAATGCACAACAAGATGCCTAAGCCAAACCTTCCTGTGGAGGAATGAGTCCTGAAGTAGTTATATACTACAGGGCCAAACTCTTCTACATAATTCTACAGCAGAGATTCTCAAGTTCAGCAGCTTTAAGCGGTATGGACTTCAACTCCCAGAATTCCCCAGCTAGCATGCTGGGGTTGAGGAATTCTGGGAGTTGAAGTCCCCACCTCATAAAGTTGCTGAGCTTGAGAAACACCCTGGTGTACGAGCTTTGGCCCTCTGTTCTTGGATTTCATTATACACAGGATAAAAAATATTCCTAGTCAGTCGTGCAACTAGAAAACCTAAAAAATGTTGACATTAGTAAAAAATTCAGGCCTTTATGGCATTATACCAGAAAACCTATACTACTCCAGAGAGTAAACTCCTTAGAGATCTAATTATGAATATGTATTCTAGCTGCCAGAAACATCAATTTCTTTATTTTCATGATTTTAACACTGACTGAAGGCAGCTCTTTTAGACAGCTGCTAATAACCTGTAAGTTATGTCAAATTAGCCAGGCTTGGCATAATTTTAATACTAAGAGCCGTATTATATTTTACTTATACCAATGGCTAGTGCTTCACCTGGTAAGTTTGTAGGTATTATTAATTTTGTCTTTGTTTCTATATTGTAGCGCATCAGTTCTCCTTTATCATCAGTCCAGTAGAGGAATCCTCTTTTCCAATCCATGTCCTGAAAATAGATTATTTCTGGCCATTCAGGTATCAGGGCTTGATGCTGCTGCACTAAACCTTCCGGTCCAATATGCATTTGGAAAATTTCATTGTCAGTAGAATACACAACTTTCAACTCTGTCAAGGTACACATATGAAGAATATCAGTTTGGATACTAACTTCACCTATATAAAACATTTGACATTAGTGCTTCCTTGAATGGAGAAAATACACATAATGGTCTGGTTTCTAGTTATAAGCCATTCTTCAGAGGACTTGAAAATTGTTTTCATAAAAGCAAAATTAAGACATGAACAAACGTATTCTAGCTGTATATTTGTATTTGTCTGAAGTTCTGCTTTAAGTCTTATGACAGCTGGCAAGGACTAGCTATTAACTGTACTGCCATTGGCTTTTGATATATTAAGACAGGGGTAGTCAACCTTGGCTCTTTTATGACTCGTGGACTTCAACTCCCAGAATTCCTGAGCCAGCACAGCTGGCTCAGGAATTCTGGGAGTTGAAGTCCACGAGTCATAAAAGAGCCAAGGTTGACTACCCCTGTATTAAGATAATGGATGACAAAGGGGGTCAAAACGACAGGTAGTCTTTCAGTTATGACCACAATTGAGCCCAAACTATATGTTGCTGTGAAACATTTTTAAGTGAATTTGCCCCATTTTACGACTTTTCTTGCCACATTGGTTAAGTTGAATATTTGCATTTGTTAAATTAGTAAAATGCTTAAGTGAATCTGGATGCCCCATTGACTTTGCTCGTCAGAAGTTTGCAAAAGGGCATCACATGACCTGGGGACACTGCAACCGTCATAAATATGAATCAATTGCCAAGCATCTGGATTTTGATCATGTGACCATGGGGATGCTGCAACGATCATAAGTGTGAAAAACGATCATAAGTCACTTTTTGCAGTGCCATTGTAACTTTGAATGGTCACTAAATGAACTGTTGTACGTTGAGGACTACCTGTACCATTGGATATAATAGGTAGCTACCCAAACCATCATTAACCTATCTCTTCTGCCAAAAGCTAAAGCATATTCAGTATCTACAACAGCTGAAGTCTAAACTACAATGCTTATAACGAGTCTCAAAACTACTATTTAAAAGGTCAAGAGAGAATTCCCACCAATTTTCCAGGGACTTATGGTCTTCCAGTTGCTTCCAAGAGTTATAGACTTACCTCCACATTCACCAGAAGTTAGGAGAAAAGTACCCTTTGGACAGGCACATTTGTAGCCTTTGGAATGAATAGGTGACAAAAGACAAATGTGGCTGCACACTCCAGGTAAACATGCATTTGTGTTATCTAGAAATCAAGGGAATGTGTTAGTATTCAAGACTAATTAACCTCTTCTCCAATATGTTAAATCCAAACTATGTAATTATTTAGTATGGCTTGCGAATTAGGGCTGTACAATGCTTTGGATTCAAAGAAAAAGATGCTCCAGAACATATGCACAACACTTGGCTACAAAGTCTTAAACCAAATCTTTTTTCCCCCAAGATCAAACTACAGCTACTAAACGTGGCAGCCAAATTCTAGAAAAACATGGTTTTTTAAAAAAAAAATTTGCAAACAAGCGGTATGCAATCAACTCATGTGCTCTGAAGCAAATTTTGCCTTCAAACCTAAGTGCTCCACAACTCTAGCATGAACCCAACAAAGACCTTTTAACCTTTGGCTCAAATGAAGTTGCTTTAAACATATCTCCTGGTTGCCTCTTCTACCTTCCCACATGTTCCTGATCATTTTTTTTAATCCGATCACTAATACATAATTCTGCCCAAGCAAGTTTAATACAATTGCTTATGAATTCCTACACCTACAGTGTATCTGAGAAACACCCATGGGAGAGAGAATGTAAATTATTTTTCTTACTAGCCCAGCCCTGCTTATGGCTTGCTAAAGACATCAACTTACTTAGTGACTGCTGTAGCTCATGCAGTACTGTGAATGAAGAGATCGAGGCATTCAGCAATATACCAACACCAGGTGAGCTGCGAGATGCAAAATGCAAGTGTGTTGCAGTGCTCCAGAAGAACAGATTTTCAAATACAGAAAGTCCTAGGGGATCCTGTTTTTTCAGCATTGTATCAGGGAACGTATATCTTCCAGATCCATCTACTTCTACTGTTTCAATGGACTAAAAAAAAAGCATTGTGAAAACAGCATTCAGTCTTATGGGAGTACCACAACTTAATTGTTTTAATTACCTAGCCATGTTTTGTGATAACCAAGGCAATTCCTGTATGGTATTTTGTGCCCAAATTCTTCAGATCATACGGTTTATGCATTGTGGCCCTCTTTATGGATTATTGCTAGCAACTCAACTAGGGATCCAGTCAAACAGAAGTTAATATCCCAAATATACCATAAATCCATGGTTTGGTTTCCTATACTTGCGCATGTCCCCAGGGTTCAAACCCCTTCGTATCCTCATCTGATGACAATTATGCAGAGGATTAGATCAATTCAGTAAAATATTTTTGCTTTTGAACAGACATTTAAAAGAATTGTTTTGCCAGGTTGCTTAGCCTTATGTACAGTAGCAGGGATTTTTTTTTAATTCCCTGAGCATTTTCCAAAGTAATCTAAAAGCCAAATTAAAAATACTTTTAAGGTTTTCACAAAGTTCAGTATCAGTGGAAATGTAGCAAGAAAATAAAGATCATTTCAAATTTAGCCCCCAAATTTACCCTTAGTAAAAGTCATATCTAAAACTCTGTACAGATTGTCATTCTACAACCCCTTTGTTTGGCTCCCTAATGAAATAGATGGACTGCAACAAGTTTTAAAATATAATGGTTTCCTTGAGCAGAAACTTCAAAAATTGATATATGGTATTAAATGTTACAACAATATTACATTTAATTAAAGAACATAAATACGTTCTTAGGATTTGTTTTCATAAATCACAAGAGTTGCAAGCCACAGGTAGCTTTGAATTTAGGATGGGCTGAATTGCACACCTTTTTATACAGACTGATCCAATAGAGTCTACCAGTGATGTAATCCAGAGTCAATCCCACGGGCTCTTCGGCGATCAGTACCACAAGCACGTGTCTGTCTGATCCATCCATCCCTGCAGCTTCTATTACAGTTCTGCCTTTTTCACCACAATTCACCCAGTACATGTATCTGTGATAAGACAGAAAACCAGAGCAAAATGCTTCAAGAGCAGCCATCTTGAAATATGACTTTTTAGTCACTCATCTAGTTTGTTCCCACACATGGAAGGATTTAAACATTGTTAGATCAGGATCTTCTCAAGAGCTGAGCAATACTAGGTAATGTTGTATAGTATCAGGGGGACCAAAAAATATAAGAATCAGGTTAAACATTTATCAGATTTCTAAGTCTAAAAATTTGTGAGATTACACCGCAGGTAGTCCTCGATTTACGACAATTTAGCATTGCTGAGACATTTTTAAGTGAATTTTGCCCCATTCTACGACTTTTCTTGGCACAGGGGTTAAGTGAATCACTGCAGTTGTCAATAACATGGTTGTTAAGTGAATCTGACTTCCCCTTTGACTTTGCTTGTCCCAAGATCACAAAAGGTGTTCACATGACCCTGGGACACTGCAACTATCATAAACATGAGTCAGTTGCCAAGCGTCCAAATTTTGATCAACCATGGGGATGCCACAATGGTCATAAGTGTGAAAAACAGTCACAAAGTCACTTTTTTTAGTGATATTGTAACTTTGAACAGTCACTAAATGAACTGTTCTAAGTTGAAGAAAACCTATATGTAAGGAAAGGCTTATGGACTTTCTGGAGGGGACAGTGAAATCTTACTAGAATTGGTGATCTCCTGAAACTTTGGGCATTTTTAATAAATAATTTTGGGTCCTGGAGATGTTATATGGGCAAGCTTCAGATAGCCTGGTACTAACTGGCATCACGTATGCATGAAATTATACCACTATTACAATACTGTAAGTACAGTAGTGTCTGTTCTAGAACTCGTACCTTTTTCCTGGAAATGTAATCAGCTGCTCTGGCACCAGATTTTTCTCTAGGACCTTTACGTAGCCCCTACCGTCATTCAAGCCAGCAAAGATGGCACGTGGAAAATTGCTGGCCCAGTATAACTGCCCTGTGAACCAGTCTACAGAGATGCTGTTGACGCCACTGACATCTATAGGCAAAATTAGAGAAATTCAAGAAGACAAAATATGGAAAGAGTGAGTTTTTGTTATAGTCCGTCTGTAACTTGTAGGGTGCTATAAAGGCCCTACATAGATAATCTTCTGAAAGAGGGCTCTTTACATCACTTCTTTCTGAGGCTTAAGAGGTCTCTGTGTAATGTTTTGCTTGCTATTTCACCTTCCTGTAAATTCACTTCATGAATATATTCCACTTAATGGTCACCCACAATATTATTCATCAGGGTAATCAGTGATTATATCTTCGTCAATGGCCATCCTCTATTATGTAGAAAATATAGAAAATGTTGCATTTTTACGAGTTCTAATCATATAAACTACTTTTTACCCAAAAATTTGGAATTTGCTGAAATTGGATACAGTACAATGGTGGGCAATTTAGAACCAATTTTGAGGCACCCTGGACAAACTTACGAAGGTTTGGACTGATAATACTAACAGCTGTCTGATCATAGGTAGTATACTTTAAATACCAGCTACTGGGAATAATAATAGAAGGCTATTGCCTACTTGTCCATGTTTCTGAAATTCATGAATACATCTGCTTAGCTATCAGGATTCTATTGGACTAAAAATGCTAGATTAAGCAAGCAATTAGTCCAATGTACAGTAGTTGGGACTTTTCCTTTGTTCATATACACTGTTAATGGTATGGATAACAATGGGAACTAAGCAGCTACACAGCTAATGCAAACATTTGTTTGTTACTTTGTGTTTTTATTGCATTACTCCAATACAAATTGTATGCTATCTTCATTTGATTATAAGAAAACAGCATCTAGTGCCTAATCAAGGGAAAACTTCAATCTGCCAAGAAAGAGAACATGCTTGAAACAACACGAGGCTCTGGTTATATCCATGGAAGCTTTTTCAGGAGTCCAGCAAGCCTTCTTCCCAAATGTTCAGAGACCTCAATATGGTTCCAGCTGCAACATGAGCCTAACTACATTTAGAGAATTCTGGTAGAAGTACCTACGGTATGAGTGATATTCAACAAATCTAGTTCCTTGTGCTGCGAACCTGCTATTTACATACTTCAACATTTATTCCAGGGAGGGGCAATTTTTTTTGCTCTAATGGTCATACTGTCTATTCTTTTTGTGGTATGGCTATATACCATGGAGCTGTGATGGCACAATGGTTAGAATGCTGTGTTGCAGGCTGACTCTGCTCATTGCCAAGAGTTCAATCCTGACCGGCTCAAGGTTGACTCAGCCTTCCATTTTTCTGAGGTCAGTAAAATGGGGGACAGTATGCTGACTCTGTAAACTGTTTAGAGAGTTCTGTGAAGCACTATGAAGCAGTACATACATCTAAGTACTATTGCTATCTGAGCACGACATTACTACAATAGACGGGCCCTAATTTTTTGGGCTTTGGAGAATTAACTGGAAATATCAGTGCCTTGACCCTTGACATACATTACACATTGGTCTCCTCAAACTATAAAAAGTTGGGAAAATCTGCTCAGTATTGGTGGGAGAGATAGATTCAAGGACTATTATAGGTGATTTATACCATGGCAAGCTTTAAGATACACATTTTGCAGGTTAAATCTCAACCTCCTCAGAAAAAAAAGATCCTTATTTTTTACTCCCATCTATTCTGATAGGCTCTAGGAATTGTGTTCAGTTCTAAAGGAGTGCCACACAACTCTACGTGAAAATGCAAAGTGAGGCACAGTTGGCTGTAAAAATAGTTTGACATATTTAAGATTCATCCCAAAGAAAATTCACCTAGAACTGAAGCTGAATGTTGCTTCTACTGAAGTATAGAGGCAAAAATAGAGTACACATAGAAAGGTTATTTTTGATTCTGGATTTACCAGCAGTAAACAATTTTACCTGGATAAAGAATCATCTCACTTTTTCCAGATACATAAACATGCAGTTTTTTATCTTCACCAGCCCAATAATAACTTCTCCTTAAGAGGTCATAAGCAACAGAGACAGGCTTTGTTTTTGTAGTTACTAGAATCTCCAAGTGGTGTGTATTTAAATCCAGGAGAACAAGTTCTTGAGGGACAGCTAGTAGCATTTTGGTAGCACCATCTGAAAAAAGAACTTTAATTACTTTTGCTCTAAGACATAGTCTAACTCAGCCATCCCAATTTGAAGTCCTCTTGATCTGTGCTGGCATTGCCCCTCTTAGAATTCTTAACCAGCTGACAATATATAGCATTTAATTAGGTCTCAAAGTACTTGTAAATTCTGATTCCAGTGAAACTAAGAGATCTCATTTTTTTCAGTCATTAGACTAATTGTATGTCAATTGTACTGTACACCATAAGTTTACCTATAATACTGCAAATGGTTCCATTGAAGAGTTCATAGCCTTCAACACAGTCACAAGTAAAAGAGCCTAATGTGTTCTTGCACAATTGATCACAAGGACTGTATGCTGCTGCACATTCATCAATATCTGCAAAGAACAAGACACGCTGTTGAAATTTGCTATAAATTATAAAAGCAAGCTAGCAGGAATAGCCAACATCCAGAAGATAGGCTAAAGATTCAGGAAGATCTTGACAGAAATGAACACTATAAATTCAGTTTAAAGTAAGGTTTTACACTTAGGCAAGAAAAGGTATAGAATTGGTGGAACCTGGCTCAATAGCAGCAATTGTGAGAGGGATCTTGGAGTCCTAGTGGGCAACCAGTTAAATATGAGCCAGCAGTGTGCACAGCAGCCAAAAAAGCCAATGCAATCCTAAGTGGCATTAATAGAGGGATAGAATCAAGATCATGTGACATATTAATACCACTTTATAAAGCCTTAGTAAGGCCACACTTAGAATACTGCATCCAGTTTTGCACATATTGTAAAAATGTTGAGACTGTGGAAAAGGTGCAGAAAAGAGCAACAAAGATGATTAGAGGGCTGGTGGTTAAAACATATGAAGAACAATTGCAGGAATTGGGTATGTCTAGTGTAGAGAAAAGGACTAGGGGTGACATGATGACAGTGTTCTGATATTTGAGGGGCTGCCACAAAGAGGAGGAAGTCAAACTATTTTCCAAAGCTCCAGAAGGCCAGACAAGAAGCAATGGATGGAAACTAATAAAGAAGAGAAGCAACCAAGAACTAAGGAAAAATTTCCTGACAGTGAAAACAATTAACCCGTGGAACGGATTGCCTTCAGAAGTTATGGGTGCTCCATCACTAGAGGTTTTTAAGAGATCGGACAGCCATTTGTTTAGAATGGTATATAGGGTCTCTTGCTTGTGCAGGGGTTTGGACTAGAAGACCTTCAAGTCCCTTCCAGCTCTGTTATTCTGATGCTATTGTTATTGGCATAGTTTAATTGACTAATACATTAGGAAATATAGTTTCAGTTTTTGGTAAGTTCTCATTTCGATTTCAAAAGTTCAGCTCATTCAATTGCTGAATTTGAGGCAGCTATATAAGCTAAAGTAGTCAGATCCTCCATATATATTTGTTACAACTTATAATTGAGAATATCTATGAATCCATCTGAGAGATTGTCTCTTTGCATTCATACCTGTACAGTTCTGACCATCAGCAAGAAGTTTCCAGCCAGCAGCACATGAACAATTGACACCCCAATGTGTGTCTGTACATTTCTCCATGCAGCCACCATTATTCAGAGAGCACTTTTTGCCTTAAAAAATAGAAGCAAGAATTAATCCCTCTGTTCAAGTCTTGCTTAGTAAAAAATATTAACAGATCAATGTGTTAGGGTTTATTACCACAAGACNAAGCGTTTATAATTCCCTGGAGCCAGGCTCGTGTACCCTCCCGGGCCGCCAGTACCAGCCAGGAGGGGCACGGATCCAGTAAACATGTGGTTGCATTCAGCCTCCCCAGGATCCTGTCCACGTCCTCGGGAGCCACAGAGTCAAACTCCTCCCATATAATAGTCTCAAGACCTGCTCCCGTCTCCTCCCCCGGGGCCACGCAGTCAGAGTCTAAACCCTCTCGGATCCGAGCGACTTTGTCATACAGATATTGAGCAAAATCCTCAGCCCTCCCCACCAGGGGGTCCCCCCCCCTCAACTGAAGGAGGGAGCGGGTCACCCTGAAGAGGGTGGCCGGGCGGTTATCTGATGACGCAATGAGGGTGGAGTAGTAATTAGACCTCGCCACCCTCATTGCCACAAGGTAGGATCTAACGTGCATCCTTGCCTGTGCTTATCTTATCTTATCTTATCTTATCTTATCTTATCTTATCTTATCTTATCTTATCTTATCTTATCTTATCTTATCTTATCTTATCTTATCTTATCTTATCTTATCATCTTATCTTATCTTATCTTATCTAAGACGCACAGTTAAAATCTAATTCTGGACAATAAAACATTGTTACTTTTCAGCTGCTTTTTCACAGCAAGTATTGTCTTTGGTCTCCTCTTTTTCAAAAAAAGAAATGCCACATTTAAAAAAACTGAGTTATTTTCCTGCAAAGCATGAATCCTAGTTAGCCGCTCAGTCTGCTGTATGGAAGTCATAGTATATTTCTAATTGCTCTAAGCAATACTGAAATTTGTACATAAGGTAGCTGCCTGCAATATTTGCAGATAATTTTAAAAACTGCTGCCCATATGTTTTGATTAACCAAGTAGTTTATCAAATATAAAATTCTCCCCATTGGTCTATATCACTCACGAGACTCCTAAAATATAAACTATTTGAACCAATTAGTTTATGAACTCTGTAAGCTTATACCCTGATTAACATAAGATGTTCGTCACGGTTTGTTTACTTTCTACCTTTGTTGATATTTATCATGAGTACTGAACTAACTAATACACGGTAGTTCAATCACCCCGGAGATCTTTAAAAGAGGTCCTCCTATACAGGGATACCTAGTCTTTCAGGTGCTCCAGTGGTTTACCCATTGCCACTGTAACCAAGCCCATCCACTACATAGTCAAATTTTAAAAAATACTCTTATTAAAATAAAAAGCAGTAAAACACATCCATAATGGCCTGTCCCACCATGAGGAAGGAAGAGAAAGGAGTTCAACTTCGGCTTCCCAGGCCTAGGTTGGTCAATTATCGATGCATTTATCTCTGTAGAAGGAATATTCAACACTAAAGTTCATAAAATTCACCTCAGCAGAATGACAGGTTTTTTGTTTACAACACAAAGATATTAACAATAATGGGAGCAAAATAAATTTAAGGTTATTATTACTGTGAAATACTGCCATATTGTTTTTGGGGTTTATATATTAGATCACTGCTTCACTGTTCTTTATTATATAATTGTGTAGTTATTAATACTATAATAAGTTGTTTATATCCCTCTTGTAGTCTGCCACTCTATAGCAGTATTTCTGAGCCTTGACAACTTTAAGACATGTGGCCTTCAACTCCCAGAATTCTCATACTGCCCAGGGAATTCTGGGAGTTGAAGTCCACCATGTCTTAATGTTGCCAAGGTTGAGAAACATTGTTCTCTAGCAGGGGTGGGGAACAATGACCCTTTTATGACTTGTGGACTTCAACTCCACAAGTTGAAGTCCACATGTTATAAGGTGGCCATCGTTCCCCATCTTTGTTCTATAGGAACCATATTGGATATGCATTCTTTGTTATGATGAATTAGCTGGATTTGTATACATTCATGGGTAGATCAAGTTGCTTACCACAGAACTCTTCATCCGAGTGGTCCCCACAGTTGTCAATGCCATTGCACTTCCAGTCTTCCATAATACAGACTTTGTTCTTACACTGCCATTGTCCAGCTAAGCAGCTACTGGGTGAGCAGTTGGCTTCATCCGAACCATCTATGCAGTCCACGTGATTATCACATACATCCCTTGGGTCAATGCATTGATTGTGGCTCTGGCATGGAATTTTTTTCTCTGCACAGACTACATTAAGATTATAATATCAGAAGAGACCATTTTTCCGCCTTCTCATACATTCTATTACTGGTATAAACTGGACTGTCTTGATTTCTGTCTCCTAAAAAGCAAACTTTGTAATGGCTACATTAGAGAGGTCTGTACCTTTTTCAAAAGAGATGAGGAAAGTTCCTTTTGTCCATCCAGGACAGCAAAAAGAGTTTTGGAACTGCATGGAAAACTCAAGCAATGCATTTTGTATACACAGGACTCTATAGTTAGTTCTTAGTATTTTTAATTAAGGACCACTAGTAGGTTGTTGAACAAAAATCTTTGCCTCCAAATCCTTGAAAAGACTGGGCTAGATGATATTATTATAATTATAATTATAATTATAATTATAATTATAATTATAATTATAATTATTATAATTATAATTATAATTATTATTATTATTATTATTATTATTATTATTATTATTATTACTACTACTATTATTATTATTATTATTATTATTATTATATAAAACCATTCCATAGTTCAAAAAAGAAATCAAGAGGTCTTCTATGTTCATATACAAGACTACTGGGGTAATCTTTAGGGACAAGTCTATTTTCTTTGCTAAGGGATTTTCTTTCCTAATCTTAAAACATTTTTCACACTTTTTTTTTCTTTGAGAAATGTGGGGTCTCAGTTTTCATAATTCCTAACCAGCATAGCCAACATACCTAAAGGATACCTAGGGTAAAGAGGCCTGTATTATCATCTTGAGCTAACAATACACCTTCAGGCCAAAATTCCAGTGGCAACTCATCTCTCTAAAATACCATTTAACCTCATATATTTCAAGATGTTTAAGGAGTAGCAACCAGAAAAGCTGCATAGAAAAGGCAAACTACTTTTGTTTTCTTCACAAGAGTCACAATGCTGGACTCGTGATCCAAGATTCTAAATGTTAGTTAGCAGGGCAGACGTAGCCAAGAAAGGCATGAAGATAACTCCCTCAGCAGCCTACTTTAGTTCCTAGAAAAGAGAAGTCCTTCTAATACAACTTCCCCAGCAGCCATTCAGGTTAAACTCAAGATTAGTAACCAAAAGATGCGATAGACCCAAGTAGCCAAGATTCAGAACAGAAATAAACACTTTTCAAAGGGGGTGGGGGAGAAATGAATGAAAAAAACCCTTAAGTTATTGCTTAGATTATTAACACCCTAATTACCTCCAAGAAACAACTGCACTTCTTTTTGATGACATCACTATGTCATCATCCCACACATTATAGTTCCTTCCTTCCTTCCTTCCTTCCTTCCTTCCTTCCTTCCTTCCTTCCTTACTTACTTACTTACTTACTTACTTACTTACTTACTTAATTTCCTTCATTTCCTTCCTTCATTTTTGGCCAAGGAGAAATTCTGATTGAAAAAATTCTTTTCGCAGATTTACTAAGGGAATCCAATATTGTAAGATTTAATACTGAATGCATTAAAGCCCACAATGGGCCACAAACATGGTGACCACTGTTGGGACTCTGCATTTTAAACACTTTTCCTTGGCATGGAAAGTCTTAATTTTCTTGCCTCTATACAATATCATGTGTTCAGGTCTGTCATCACTGTTATTTCCTAGTATATTTCTATGTAAACCAGGGGTCTTCAAACTTGGCCCTTTTATGACTTGTGGACTTCAACTCCCAGAATTCCTCAGCCAGGCACGCTGGCTGAGGAATTCTGGGAGTTGAAGTCCACAAGTCACAAAAGGGCCAAGTTTGAAGACCCCTGATGTAAACTATCACTCTGCTCTGTGTTTACAGTAACAGAGGGTATACCATGCAGGTTCTATGTGCAAATTCAAAATCTAAAGTTGCCTAATCTAGCATAAAGCAATTCCCAGATGATTTTTTTCACACAAGTATCTGTCTGCAGAGTTTTTACAAACACAATTCTTCAAATTATATTTTTCTCTCTACACATACTTTGTAGTTTACGATACAGTTTCCTGCCTTATTCCAAATTATACCTTATTATCTGTCAGCTTCTCTTTTAATAGCAGCATCATGAAGACAGCCTGTTTTGGATTTTAAAGGTAACACATACCACAATTTTCTTCATCTGAGCCATCCAGGCAATCGCTGGTACCATCACAATGCCACTTAGCAGCAATACATGCTCCGTCTTCACACTGCCAGGCATTTGGATCACCACCACACTCTGCCACTATAAAAAAGGAACAAAAGCAGGCTCAGTGGTTAAATTTACCTCTAAGAATGGCTCTACATAAATTTTCCCCAATAGAATATTATCCTCCAATGGCTTGGGATGAACCTATTCAGAATTCCCAACTCCTGGATATGTTCTTTCCTGCATTTGAGTTTTGGGACTACAATTCTATAAAGCACCATGCTAATCTATTACACAGCTGCACAAGATGGTTTTGTTAAACAAGTTGGTTTATGAAGTAGTTACCACAACAGGTACGCCTCAGCCAAGAGCTCAAGGTTAAGCAGACTCTGTAATTCAAAGAGGAAACAAGCTCTCATCACAAATGCAATCCACTAAACTGCTCCTGAAGATGCCAGTGAGCAATGGTAAGTCCTTCTATTCCATAGGAATCTGATGCCATTGTACACTGAGAATTCAAAATAATCAGTAGTTCCATAAAGGTAAGGTACAACACACATGCAGTTATGCCATGGAGTGGCATTCTGTTCCTGGCTGATTGCCCATCTAAAGCTCCTGCTACAAGGTAAGCTAGAAAGGCCACCCCTCTCTAATCTGGTTATCTTGGATGAGATGGACCATAATTCTCAACTCCAGAAAGTGCAACTTACAGCAAGGCTGTCTATTAGGAAACGAGAGTTCCCATTCAATGCAAATCAAAGCCACTCTGATTATTCCAGGCATGTCAAACTGCCAGCCCACGGGCCGGATGCATCACGACAAAACCGCACCCACCCCATTGCCGGCAATGGGGAAAAAATCATGATACGTCACGTGATGTCACGTGACATCCCAAGTTTGACATGCCTGGATTATTCCGTCATAAGCTTACACTATCCAAGCTGATACGTTTGAAGAAATCAGTTATTGATGCTTTATGAACACTAATGAGTCCATGATTTTATTTTTTCTTGTAATTTCACAAACAGTATGAATTACTGTAACCTAGTTAAAAGCTCATTAGCTCAGCCATCACTGTATTTTAGGGACTGAGTAATAATATCAACTTTAGCCAGACATCCACATAATGGTCTTCACTGTTCACTCTTCATTGCTAAGTCTTATCAAAATTGGAATTTTTTTTTGGATTGTATACACCACTGAACATGGCAAAAGTCATAAAGTCTACTAACATTAGGAAACTATTCAACACCTTGCTTTGTAAACTCAACTTAGGCTTTTTGACAATCAAAGATAAGGCAAAATGTCAAATTATTCAAATGATTTGGATAATTATGCCAAACTACTTGCTATTAGTCATGATGATCTGGTATGTTGAATTTATAGTCCAGAACATGTGGAGGACACTAGGTTAAGCAATTAACGTTGCTTGTCTTACTTTGATCTGCCATATCAGATAAAAGGGCAAAGGTCTATGGAGATTATTGCATTGCTTTAGAGTTTGAAATTCCTAGATAAGAAGATAGACTATCTGGCATACTCCAGATATTTTGGACTATATTTTCAAAGTCTTTCACCAGTGCCATACTGGTTATAGCTGATGGCAAATGAA
Organism: Protobothrops mucrosquamatus; assembly: GCF_001527695.2. Lineage (NCBI taxonomy): Eukaryota > Metazoa > Chordata > Lepidosauria > Squamata > Viperidae > Protobothrops > Protobothrops mucrosquamatus. Next base: position 70,701 of record NW_015386999.1, on the reverse strand, counting down.
AATATCTCAAGAGCAAAAGATTATATTAACTGTAACCAGAATTTCTTTGAAACATTAGACTTAGAATTTATTTGAACAAGGAATGGCTCTCTGGAATGAGTATCTTTTCCTTTCCTCTTTCCCCACATATGTACAATAATCCATTTCCTGGGTAGGTTGGCCCCTATTTATCTGGGGTTAAATAGAATATCCTAAACACCTGGGCTGTGCCATTATACAGACTGAAGGCAGAAATATAGCTTTGTGGGAGGTACAAAGTTAGCTAACTAAAACTAGCAAATTTAGGCAAAACTAGCAAGCAGCAGCAGACATGGGCCCAGGTTGGAAAAAAATATGCTATTCAACTGAGAGCAATTAAGGATGCTTGCAGTGTCTGCTTCTTGCCTTTTCAACTTGTATATGTTGAAATAATACTAAGCAATATAGAAAACACCAGCCTTAACTCTAGTACTGTTCTTACTTAAATAAATGCAAGTAGTACTAAGCCAGGACTAGGCAGTTTTGAGCTTGTGTAAACTTTCTTTGGGGCTTCCTGGTTTACCTGCCCCAGCCAAAAAAAAAACCAAAACCCCCACCATGCAATGAAGCAGAACATCAATCTCCCTTCTCCTCTAAGTACTGTATTCCAGAAAGTCAGCTGCTACAACCCAACGTTTTGCCTGACCTATATTCCCTTGTTCCTTCCCAGGCTTCAAAAATATGGTAAAAGTATATAAACTAGTCACCCTCGCTTTCTTTTACAAACTGCCCACAACTATTTTATCACCTTTCAAAAATCCCAGCCTTCTCAGCAGATTAAAAAGATTGCCCCCTCCCACCTCCAAATCCAGCACCTTTCAATTCAGTGCCCAAATGATTGTTTCTTAGCCCTCAACTGCATGGAATGACTTTGAAGAACTTACCGCAAAGTTCATCTGAACCATCAAGGCAATCTTCTTCTCCATTACAAAGCCATGAAAGAGGAATACACTTATCTTCACAAACAGCTTGCATGGTGGCATTACAAGGTCTTCCATCTGGAAGAACAAAAGCGCAGAATCAAAAACAGTCAGCACAGACCACATAAGATTTCAGCCATGACTACATGATTAAGAATCCATACTGAAATGTGGCCCAATGGTCAATTAAATCCAGAGAATCACCATTTCAATGGTAGCAATCCATGTTATTAATTACTAAAAATTATGGTAGCTGACTCAAGAATTATGAGAGCAACTGTTCCAAAAGACCTGGATATAGAGATACTATAACTTGGGGAAATCTGATTCCAAATATTTCTATGCTGCTGTTTGGGCGATAATGCAATTTGAAATGTATTTAGACACACCTGGCCAATCTTAAAGCAACTCTGCTTTTCCTGGAGCCACGGCTGCCTCCCATGCAAAACAAGGTTTCTGATTTAAGGTGAACTTAACAGGAGTAAATGTGGATGCACATCACACTCCAAATCACAGTTTGCCCTTTGAATCAGGATTTCTGCACAGCCATTTTTCTGAAAACCAAGGCAGGAGGCATTCAAAAAAGATCTAAATAGCAATACCCATTTAAAAAAAAAAGTACTGAGTATTGTAATATCAGTTTAAACCAGGGATGTCCAACCTTGGCAGCTTCAAGACTTGTGGACTTCAACTCCCATAATTCCCCAGGCAGCCATGCCAACTGGGGATTTCTGGGAATTGAAGTCCACAAGTCTTAAGTTGCCAAGGTTGGACATCCCTGGTTTAAACCATTAAGTTGGAATTTTGATAGCTAAAATTAGGGCTGAAATATACTTCCAAGGCCCCTTACCAATGGGCCCAACAAGCAGGGCTCACCCAGCCAAATTTTCCTGAAGAGAGCCTTAACGACAGATAAGAACTCGCCCATCCAAATCTACCACTCAATGATAATTCATGAACTATAAGCTATACTGAAAAGATCCCAGAATACTAAAAAGCCAATAGAAAATATGCAGTTTGCAAGGAAACTACATAGACATGTCCACATAAACTGAATGATTTCTGAATTAATAACCCTGAACCTAACATGGTCACCAAAGCACAGGTACATGACTATCAACTGAATCTTACACAAGTGAGGCTTACTCACTGCCACTCCCAATTATTTTATCTAAGAGCCCACTGAGAGATTTTCTGCACTATTACCCTAAACTCCTTGATACCTATGAATGGCTGGAATGAAGTCAGCTTTAAAAAACAAAAAGCCCTGCCAGGGTTTTAACCTTTTCCTCTAGTCATAATGATGGCTGACCTTCTGTCCAGGTCATAATTACCACTGTCCCTGACTGGTAGATTCTGCTTCTTTACTCTTCCTGGATAGATAAAAAGTAAAGACCACACCTTTACTAGCAGTAGGTTCCCTCATTTGGGCTGGAAGAAAAAAAATGGCAAAACTATCAGTCTCCCCCCCCCCCCATTTAAATAAAATTAAAACAAGCAAGCCCATCTTTTTATTCTTTCATCAATAAACTCGTAGGAGAAAATGTCCAATTGTTATCTTTGTATCATTGTTTAACTAAGCCATGATAAGCACAAAAGAATACACTCCATTCTAGGACACCTTTCCCCCCCCCCTCAAAAAAAACGGGGGGGGAGACACAAAAAGACCCGTCTCACCTCCGCTGGGCGACAAGCGACCCCAGCCACTCAATGCAGCCAAAACCAGGAGAACACCGTGGAGCATAAAAAGCTCCATGGCTGGGGAGAAAAAGCACAGCGAACCAGCGCTGTCTAGGACAAGCCGAGCAGGGGGTGAAGTTAAAAAACTAAATAAACCACAAATGGCAATCTCGCAGCGCCGCTTCGGGGAAGCTTTTATCGACCGCCCAAGTCCCATTGGGCTCAGCTGGGCGCCAATCAGCGCTTCGGGTCCGGTTTCACTCAAGCCGCTGCTACCGACGCGCCCGCAAGAGGGCGTCGTCGTGCGCGGCAGTTGCCATCCTGTCCGCACTTAACTGGAGGATAGAAAACGGCGGCGCTGCCTGAGGTGGCTTTACTTTTGGGTAAAGCCCTACTCGAGAATCCGATTGAATTGCTCGATACTATAAGTGCTTACCAGATCATTTGCTTCTGTGTAAGCGTGCAGAAGATTGCAATTCAAGCTTTGCAGGATTATGACGCTCGTGGCACTTGGCCTCTATAATACACTGCTTATTAATTTGCTTTTCGTTTTTATTCTATATTTCTTTAGTTAACAAAGTAGACTCCCCATTTGATTGTAGATGTTTGATATAAATGGTTGTGTTCCTTAAGGGAAGAAATGCTATTTTTTCCCCTCCTCGGTCCCAGGAGTAAATTTAGTGGATTCCATCTGCATCTGCAAAGATTCAGTTGTTGAACTCATTTTCTGGCTTGGGGGGCACCAGAAGGTGGAATTTCTTATCTAGAAGAATCTTGCCAGTTGCAGTTATTTTTAATGGCATGGGATCTGTGCCAGAAAACTGACATTGTCCACCACACACATATACATATCTGAACTCCTTAACCATGCCATCTCAATTACAGACCACCAAGGTCTGGATTCACACAACATAATGCATTAATCTCCTGGGTTACATTTCCACAACAGGTCAGGCTAAAACAAGTGACTAGCTTGTGATTCGGTGTTGTGTAAAATTAGCCAAAAAACTGCTCCCCCACCCACCCAGTGACACTTTACAACAATATATCCCAACCTCAGCAACTTTTAAGAAGTATGGATTACAATTCCCAGAATGCCCCAGCCAGTGCTATTAGTGTTTATCAGTGATAATGGATACAGGTGTTGCCAAACCATAAAGCCAACTATGAAATAAATAAACTTCAGAATATTGAATCCTGCTTGTTAAGAATCTGGTCTGGATTTTCCTCCCCTCCACCTCATTTCAAAAAGTAGTGAAAATGACTTTGTGTCTGAAACAACGGTTATATCTAACTTAGGGTTAGAGAATTATTTTTTTCTAGTATCATGTTTTTAAAATGGATTGGGGATATGTTTCAAGTTCATATTTTAAAAAGATTGTCTCTTTCTCTCTCACACACACATTAGATTAATTGAATGCATTGATAACTACTTTCACAACTTCATACAATTTTTATATTGTAATATAAAGACTGTTACAGTCATCCTAATAATTGCCTTTTGTACAAATTACAATTGCTTCTTGGTTACATTATCTAAATTATACACTTGCACACCAATAGCAAATGGAATTATAAAGGATATTTAAGTTATTTGAAAGTGATGTTCATCATAAAGATGTGCTTAAAGAATACAGCATTCCCTTAATTGCCTAAATTAATACAATTGGCATTAACAGCACAATCCTATTCTTTTGAGTTCAATGGAACTTAATTTCAGAAAAAGGGTGCATATTTTGCTATTACACTTCAAGAAAAAGGAAACAAAATTGCAAATCCAAAATTTTAGAATGTGTTTCTTTATTAAAATACAAAGTAATAGCAATAATAAAAATAGATTGATTTAAATAAACTACGTACCAATTATATTTTACACATAGACAATAGAAAAAAATTGCTTAATGGACATCTCTCTTTTCCCTCTTTCAAAAAAAAATAAATTTCAGAGACTGGCCATGGACACACGCTAAAAATAAATTGTTGCAAGCAGGATGCAGATTTATCCTTTCAATATTATATGATTTCTTTTCGCTATTCTGCACAAGGCATCCATGATCTTTGATTTCTTGCTAAGTTTCAAATGCAGAGAATATACAACCATTCTTTTAGAAATTTTTCAAAGTTGCAATGGCATAGAACAAAGTGACAACAAGTCCTTGCCGCCATTGCAGCATCCCCCATAATCATATGATCAAAAATTCAGATGTTTGGCAAATGGCATATATTTTTGACAGTTGCAGTGTCCCGGGGGTCATGTAATGGCCATTGGCAATCTTCCCAGCTGGTTTCTGAAAAGCAAAGTATATTTTAAAAATTGCTGCAACAAAGTTTAATTGATCCAAGGTAATAACAAGACTCCGGATTTGCATCTTTTGCTACCCCGACAGAATCTACTATTTTTAATTCTACTGGATTTTTCCCAGGGACCTAAACTCTGCCTTCGGTCCAATATATTCTTGTAAACTCAAGGGCAGGAACTGAAGCTAATGCCTGAAACAATACTGGTCCAATTAACTCTTTACACAATGGGACATAATACTGCTCAGGGACATGGCACAGCCGTTAAACAAAAAATTGTGATCCATCTGTGATCACAGCACCACCAGTCCCCTTCTTCCCATGTGTGTTTCAACAGATCTTAGTCTGTGAATAGCAAACAAGCTGGAACTGCATCTATATTGAAGGTTTAAAAGAACTGCCTGTTAATCAGGCCTGTGAAATGATGGGAAATTAATAGAGCGAAGATTGGAACACATCAGTTTGGCAGGAATGTCGTCTGGATCCTCTGTGGTTAAGTAAATGAAGCTAGGAAACCAAGTTGTCTTGCCAAACATAATAAATCCTATCAGGATTAGAATGCAAATTGTTTCATGCTACTAATCATAGGCGTCCTTGCGGTGTACCGTTCATTCCATGGCTGAGGAACGTGAATATGCAGTTCCAAAAATCTAATATATCCGTACTAAACATTAGCCACATTCCTGGGTAAGGAATCTTCTTATAAAACAAAGGTTTCTCTCATAGGCAAGCACACGTTGCTTTAATCAATTAAAAGGAAATGGCAGAAGCTTTACAATTTAAACTGATCTCAGAAGCTGGGCAGGGTTTTGCTAGATTTCTACTGAAATGCAGTTGAGTGTATCTCCTGCCCTACTGGATATTACTTTTAATAGAGTCGGCATCAGGAAGTTGCATGACTTTTATAATACACTGCACACTTTCATTCATTATAAGAAAATGCTTTTCTTATAATGAATGCTTGAGTAGAGTATTGAGTGGCTGAGTACAGCCACCTGGGATACTTACAGAGCAATGTGTGCAGTTTACTCAAATGTAGATTTGATTGACTTCAGCGGTTTTCACTCCCAGGTAAGTAGAGATTGTCAGAAGAATCCATGTTAGGGGCTGAAGATCTGAATATAAGTTATATATGAACCTTTTCAAATAAAATAACCTATGGAATTAGTACTATTAAATCCAGACTGGAGTTAATATTAAAGCTTTTGGATATTAAAGCTTTTGGTTATTGCAGTGAAATATTCTGAATTTTAAATATCAAACCCAATAGGTTTACATGTACCTATATCTAGATGTCAACAGCTCAGTTTCTGGCAATGGAGTAACTAAGCATCAATTTTTATTGCAAACATGTGAAATCCAACTGGTTTACCACTTGTGAAAAACTGCATTTGCAGGCCCTCCTTTGGTTGCTTAAATTTAAAGAAACAAGACCAGGATTTGGCTTTGAAATTTCTTTCTAATGAGACAAAAAGAACCTTTGAAGTTGCACAGAATGCTGGATCATTTTTTGGCATAACATTTTTGAGCTGTCTGTGATGGAGTTGATATTGAACCTATGCAGAATGGACACTGGGGATTTTTTTCTTCCAAGAGAAATGCAAAAGATTTCAGGAAAATTTAGAAGGAATCCTCAGATTCTAATGTTCCAAGTATAGTATAAAAGGTACACATTGTCCTGCTGACAGTTCTATTTCATAAATATATTTCCACCCTCTTCATGGGGCTTCTTCATCTTAATTGTGAGATTGGCATGCTTGAGTTCATCCTTCCCTGGCCACAACTTGCCTTGTTTGATTTTTTTATGCAGTCTTCAATTCAATTGCTGCCATATGCACAAGGATGGATAGTTGATCCAAAAATGGCCTTTGTACTCCAAGCCATTCCAAGCTTCAGCAGCCCTGTCAATAAGGAAAAATTATGGAAGTTGCAGTCCAAGTGAACAGGAGGAATACAGGTGGGAAGTGCCCTCTGGAGACACTTCTGAACTGCAATTATAAGCAGGGCTTTTTTTCTCATAGAACGCCCAGAACGGAGTTCCGGCACCTTTTTTGGATGGAACCTTGTAGGGTAGGCAAGGCGGGTTGTATGATGTGTGTGAGTTCCGGCACCTTTTTTTTTTTTTTTTTTTAGAAAAAAAGCACTGATTATAAGTAACAGTTCAGAGATGCTGACTGGAGTATCAGCAGTCTTGAGCTTCAGTTGAAATGAATATGAACCCTAAGGAGATTTTCAATGTAATTTTTGTTGCAGATGCCAAGAAAGTTAAAACAGTTAGTGTGTGCTTCTTCCCCCCATTTGTTCTTCTTTCCAACTGTCCGTATCCTCCTTTTCCTGTTCAGATATCTGGTAACCCAGACTAGGAGACAGCTTTTGCAGTTCCAGCAAAAGCTGCCCTTGACTTCCTATTTTTTTCAAAGTTTGTTTCCCACTAGATGGCGTCTCCAACCGAAACAATCTAGAAACTGAAAATGAATGAGATGAAAATGAAACTGATGGGATCTTCAACTCTTGCCCAATAAACATAGCCACAAATACAGGTAGTCCTTGATTTGCAACTATTTGTTTAGTCACTGTTCCAAGTTCAATGGCACTGAAAAAAGTGACTTACAATTGGTCTCCCCATTTACCACTATCACTTGATCAGCATTTGGCTGCTTGGCAACTAGCATGTGTTTGCGATTGTTGCAGCGTCACCGTTGTGATCTTTCCAGCTGTCTTCCAACAAGCAAAGTCAACGGGGGAAGCGGGATTTGCTTAACAACCATATGGTTTACTTAATTGCAGTGATTCACTTAGCAAATGGTCCCAATTGTGGTCATAAATTGAGGACAATCTGTGATCCTATAACTGTAGCATATATTATTTTTATTATTATGTACACAGCAACGTGAAATTATATCTGTCAGTTCTTTAGCTAGTGTTGGGCTTCAGTTGCATCAAGTACCTCCGAAGAACCTAGGAAGTTGTAATGTATCAGTGTAATATATCTGCACATCCAAGCAGCATGACTTTTGTAATTGACAGATGGAAATGTTGTCAATGCATAGATTTTATAAGTGTTGTCCAAGGCTTTTTGGTATGATAATCAGTGTACCAATAAACACTGGGATGATCACTGCCAATTTATGCCATAATCTTTCAACTTCAATTTTCAGATCTTTATACTTTATGATCTTCTCCAATTCTTTGTCTTCTATTCTATTATTCCCTGGCATTGTCACATCAATTATCCATAGTTTCTTCTTTTCAACCATAGTTAATCTGGTGGATTATGAGCCAAGACTTTATCAGTTTGGATTCAGAAATCCCACAATATTTTAACCTGCTTATTTTCAACTGCTTTTTCAATTACATGTGCCCATCAATTGTTCATTATTGGCACATGATCATTTTTACAGATGTTCCAGTGAACCATTGTGACAATTGTGTTATATCATTGTTTGTTGTGAGTTTGAGAGAGCTTCTTGCATGAGCTATGGTCTACTGTTTCTTCTGCTACTTTGTACAATCTGCACTTTGAATCATTTGACAATTTTCCAATTCTGACCTTGATTACCTTAGTTCAAATAACTTGCTGTTTAGCAGGCAAAAATCAAGCCTTCGGTTTCTTTTTTTAACATTCCAGTTGTAAACTATTGCTAGATTTTATCTTTATCCATTTTCCCCTTGATCTTTTATAGAAATTGACCATATAATGTTTTTACTAGAATTCTGGTTGTTTTTACTACCTTATTTCAATATTCATGTTTCTTTCCCGTTCTTTTAGTAAACTCTACTTTTTAACTTGCCTCAGTCCCTATTCTTAGCTGTCTTTTACATAATCAGCTAATGCACACCTTTCTTCTTTGACAGTTTGTTTGACCTCTGTCTCCATTTCTGTAGGGCAGGTCTCATCTATCAATATCACTGTATGTGGGGATATAATGCAGAGTGCATAGTCATCAATTTTCTCATTTTTCAGTCCAAGCTGTCCAGTTTAATGTCCAATTAATTCCAGCAGTGTACAGCATAACAGATATGGTCCAGGTACGATGGCTTTTTTTTTTAATTTATTTTTTATTTTTCCAAACTCTCCCCCATACATATACTGTGATATTTATCAGATATTAACATACATTCTTTTTACATTCTTATATATAAGATACTTTTAATGAAATAAATACATACACATGACTTTTGGTGTTGCTCGCCCATTTCCCCTTTCATTGCATCCCCACTCCTTCTTCTCTACCTTCTTTCTCCCTTCCTTCTCTTTCTTCCCTACTTCCCTCTTCTTCCTCTCCTCTCCTNCGTCTATAAATATGTATACAACCTCCAGTTATTCAGTACGATGGCTTTGATGATGTTTTTACCGTTCAATTTTGTCTTTATCAAATTTCTCATTCTTTGGATGTATACTTTACTAATCATATTTTAACTTATCCATGCTTGATGTTATCCAATTGTAAAATGCCCACTGATGCTTGCAGGCTTCACCCTGATGGTTTGACCATTTGGCAGGCATTTCAGATCCATTACTGCTCATGATTTTAACCCCATTTTATTGCTACTGTGGCACATTTCTCTAGGCCAAATTCCATTGCTATATCTGTGCTAAAAATTCTCACAATGTTTATCAGTGACTGGATTTTGATTTCTGATTTCCCATAATGCTTCAGATCATCTGTATAAAGCAAAGTGACATTTTACTGGCACTTTTTGCTGTTTGCAGTCAAAATCATAAAAGTGGGATGATAGCAATGACAAATAATAAGGGTAATAATGAGTCACCCTAGTTCATATTTTTCATTTCCTACTACCAATTCATAAAAGTAGCCAATATTTAAATTATATTAGTAAATTAGTAAAAATAATGGTTTTGATCTAGTATCAACCGGAATGTACTGTCATAGGACTATATCTCTAAAAGGATCAGGGCATCATAGTAAGAAGACTGCCTCACATATTATCTTGAAATATACTCAAAATATTTTTAAAAAGGTCATCAATTGAAAAGCATGTGATTTGAGCAGGCTGGATAAGAGATCAATGTCCCTTGAGGTGTTCAACCACTTAGAGGTTCAGAGGCAAGAACCTTACCTAGCTTATCAGCTTCTGAACAGGTTGAGCATGAAAACTAAGATTAAAGCACCTCCCTGGTATATTCTGTCATATCTCAAGCTCTTGGGTTTGGGGCAAGGCAGACACATAAGACTAGTGGTCCATAAAGGAAAAGTCATTGTGGATGAAAGTACTAAGACATCCATTCTAATGTGACTTTAACTGTTGCTTGGTCTTTCAAGGAAATGTATCATGTTAGATTAGTCTGCACATTCAATTCCTAGACATTCTATCTAGCTACAGTAGATAGCCTCCATATTGTTAGGATCTGGCTTCAGTTAATAGTTTTTACCCTGCCCACAACCAAATCTAAACATTGGTTCAGACTAAAGTGCTCTCACCTGACTCTGATAATAGATAAACTAATAACTAATGAAGTAATGATAATTGATCAGGGTGAATGTCCTTTACTATACTGATGATACGGTGAAGAGATTTCTTTCTGAATATCCCAGTAGGGAAAGCCAATTATAAGTCTGCATAACAAAAAAGCAATAACTTGGCTGTTTGTGGCAAATGCTGATCTGGAGCTACCCTCTGTTGTTATGTTTATATGCTTTTCTTCCTTTCATAAATTTGTTAAAGAAATACAGAATGCTGAGGAGTTTGTTCCAAGGCAAGCTGATGGGGTTGCCATATTGTTGGGACTGTCTCCTGCTTTGCATAACCCAAGACAATGCCACAGATTGATGTAAGAAAAGATTTGGTGAATGTCCAAAAACCACCAATTAAATCTGAATGTGTGCCAGTCACTAAGAAGTAAAGGCTTAATGCCAAGCAATCAGTACAAATCCCAGCCCATATTAATGGGAGGAGTAGAGAGAGATGCCAACTGGCTTTAAAATGGGCAACAGAGAGCAGATGGAAAACTAAAGCACAACAATAAATAAGCACCATCTTTTACCAGAAAGTCCTAGACTTGAAAGCAACTTCTGACTTCTGCACAGTTTCCCACTTCTAAACATGTCTGGTGTTGTCCTACAGATGAAAAAACCCATTCTTATGGCTTAGGTTGATGCTGATGGAACTGAATCCCTGAGTGAGTTCTGCAATGAGATTTCTGGAACTGGCAAGGTATCTGAAATTATTGATGTGATACTATTCTAGGAAGCTGCCCCAAAGCTATTTCTCTATCAGGGCCAAATGAGGTTATGTAACAGCAACATCCACGATACAAGTCTTGAGATGCTTGTTTCAAGTTAAGAGGGAGACAGCAAAGGCTCAGTGGGTGGGATTATGTGTACTGTAAGATTCCAAAGCCTTTTATTCAAGATTGCCAGCCCAAAGTCATGAGCGTCCATTCCCAGAATGAATTTGTATTGAATTCCTTTGGACTTAGACCCTGGTTAATATGTGTAAGGCAATAGAAGAAGGGGACGACAGAGAATGAGGTGGCTGGATGGAGTCACTGAAGCAGTAGGTGTGAGCTTAAATGGACTCCAGAAGATGGTAGAGGACAGGAAGGCCTGGAGAAATGTTGTCCATGGGGTCGCGATGGGTCGGACAAGACTTCACAACTAACAACAGCAACAATATGTGTAAGATTTTGTCCATACTTTCCAGCTGATGGAGTGGGAAAAGAAAAGGCAAACTGGTTGCTGTCCTTACTGTCGTTCTTCCTTCTCTTTCCCTCTCTGGTCTCATAATCACAAGTCAATGTAAATCATACTGAAAAGGGGACATCAGCTGCTCTGAGTAGTTTTCTCTGCTCACAATGACCATTATAGGAGAAGGAACTATCTGTTAATACCATGCATGCCAGCTCATTTCCCTGTTTAACTTCCTGGACCCTGATTGAAGAAGCACCACAGTTTGGCTTTTGTTTCCTTTGTGTCATTAAGTTGTCCTATATGTGATAGGCCAGTATGAAAATGTAATTGCCCCCTTAGATTCAGTAACTGGCTGCAGTTACTGCAGTCAAACACTTTGTGATCAGTCTCTCACATCAGTGTATAGAAAGGTTGGTCTATTCCTTCATGCCAAACTGCTTCAGTTTAGTGACATTTGAGGGTTTTCTAGCACGAACTCCTGGTCTCCTGGTTCTGCTAATAATAGGTGGTTTAGGTCATGGCCAAAGCACTGAATTTGTTTTTCATCCATTCTCTGTGTTTGGAATCACTGTCTTGCTCCATAGATCACATTTGTGCTTCAGCTAATGTAAAGATGACTTGATTTGCCTCTTGCAGATTTTTCTACAAGAATTCATGGTTCCTTCAATGACAGCAAATTGTCTTAGGTTCTCAGAAACCAAATATGTAGTTTCTGCCAGATACAATAACCTCCAACATTCCTTCAATTTTTTGGCAAAACTCGAAGCAAGCATCAATTTAGTGATTTATAGCTTCCATTCTACTACAGTACTCTCTTATAAATATCACTTTGCCAGTGCTTTTCTAAATGGTGGAATAGCGAATACTGATTTTAGCCAAGGTAAGACAGGCGTGCAGATCCCTGGATTTTGTTCTGGGATATTTTGTGTTTTCTTGGATAATCATACCATACAGTATGTTGTACTTTCAGAGTGAATTTGACAAGACAGACATTCCAGGAAATCATTTACTATATTGTTTTTCCAAATCTTTTCCATTTCCGGACTCTGTGATATACATTACTGCAGATTGATAGTGTCCCAGAAATTTAGAAATGGGTTTGTAGCCTTTTCCAAACTGGTGGGCATATATTATATTTTACAGAGATAGAAAAAAAAATTCTTGGTGCTGGAGTTTGTATGTATAGAATCCATGGTGAAAACTTTACTGTAAAGAAGAAAGCCAATTCATGACTTGTACAGCTTGTGACTTGGCAGGGCTGGTTATGCTAGTTGGTTGAACTAGATTAGAAAGTTGATTACATTGTCACATTGGCATACCACAGTTTGGACTCTTCTTTATGAAATAAATGAAACAAGCATGGTGTTATTTGCTCATTCAGACTTTCCTTGTATATCACGAAGACCCAAATAAATAAATGTTAATTGGGGAAGATACACAAACATTCCAAAAATTCAAAATGAGGTTAATACTATGTATTTTCTTTGGGTTGTAATTTTAGACAGCATTGAAAATAATTGAGATTCGCTTTGAGAAATGTTTGAATTTGATCTACTGTAGGTTTGTTTACTGCAAGTAACTTCATTATTCAGACAAGAAGAATGTGATTTAGTATAGTGCCCCCCAACCTTTTGGGCACCAGGGACCGGTTCCATGGAGAGAAGTTTTTCCGCGGACCAGATGGGGTGGTGGTGGTTTTGCATGCTGCCTGCATACAGTGGATGGGGCTTCGCTTGTTTGCGCGGCCTAATTTCTGGCATGTTGTAAACTGGTGCTGGTCCATGGACCAGAGGTTGGGGATTGGATTTTTGGATTCTTAATGTCAGTTTCAATATGATGTATTGATTAAAGAAAGAAGCACTATCTCTAATGATGGGGTTCACACAACATTAAGGTGCTTCCTAACATACATCTGAAAGGTTTTTCTCTCATCATCAATTTTACCTAGCTTTTTTTTAAAAAAGTGAAGTTTGACAAGTTCTTTACTTAAAAACACTTATTTAAGGACATCTGTAACTCACAAAATCAGTTAACTTGGTCTATACCTGTCTATGTAACTCTGGATTTTTCTTGATTTATTGTACTGATAAAAGAACATAAATATTTGCTTATGTTTATAGCACAGTGGTTCTCAACCTGTGGGTCGGGACCCCATTTGGGGTCGATCGACCATTTCATGGGGGTCGCCAAGCAAGGCTGTCCGCCATTTTTTTTTGTCCACCATTTTTTTTGTCCGCCATTTTTTTCCCCTTTTCCGGCGGGTGCCTTACCTCCCTTGGGCTGGGCCAGCTGGTGGTCGGCCTGCTCCGTCTCTGCTGCTTGCCAGCTACACCTCGGCCGGCGCAGGGGGCGGAACCACGCATGCGCGGCGCTCCTGGGCAGGGAAAGTCCTCGACTTACGACCGGTTGGGTAGTCCTCGACTTACGACCGGTTTAGTCCTCGACTTACAACCGGTTTAGTCTTCGACTTACGACCGGTTTAGTCCTCGACTTACGACCGGTTGGGGTCGCGGCATTAAAAGGTTGAGAACCACTGTTATAGCATTTTACCCAAGTCTTTCAGCAAAAGGGCATCTAGAGTTAGTTATAAATATCAATAGTAAGATAAGCTCTGGGGTGGTTTGCAGTCTAGAAACCAGATGAGAAAAAAGAGACAGGAAGGGAGGAGGGAAACAAAATTGTAGATCAAGTTCCAGACTGGGAAGGGACAATTTAAGACTTTTAACAGAATGGTTGCCAACTAAGCAACAGTTAAATTTGAGGAATGGCCAAGGCAGCAGCTCTGTAGTCTCAACAGTGATGGAATACCCCTGCTTCTTTTTTTTTCTTCTTGGCAATTTGAAGGAGTTCAGACCTTGATTTCAATACTTCCCTATCAAGAAAAGAAAAACAAATGTTAGGAAGATGATTTTCCAAGACATGCAATTATAGCACTGGCTGGGAATTTTGCAGCTGTTACTCCCGGCAGGTCTGAAGGGATCCAACTGGGAATGGGTATGTTGGCTTTTCTATGGAACCAAAGAGGGTCTTATCTATAAACATAAATAACTCAAAGAACAGTTTTAACCACTTGATGTGAATTGTCAATCCAAAATATTCAGAGCTCTGAATCTTCACTTTGCAGATGCCCCACCCCTCAAAGGAGATGGCTCATCTACCCATTTTTCATGTGTATTCATTGAGTTCCTCAGCTGGATAACTTCTGTTCGGTGTAACTTGTTTTCCTAATTTCATTCTAAAGCTTTATTCCAACAATATAAATTTGCTGACTCTTGGACTGATTTTGGTGCCAAGAGTCCTGTACTGCCCCCTTTTAATTTTTCTCCCAATTGCAGAATATTCTGACTTTCAACATGCCTAGCCTTTGCTCAAGGCGAATAATGGCCAATCTTACTTTGATTCTTTCTGCTTTCTAGACTTTTTATTGTCCATGCAATTCCCTCAACATTCTTTCCAATTTGTCAATGTCTTTTTTGACGCATGGGGCTGGGATTATGGTTCAGCTGGACAATGAAGCATTTATTACACATAGTGTTGTGAATTTGGCTGGCTTGATCACTGTGAATGGATGCTCAGGGCCCTTAACAAAAGAATTTTAATGCTCCTTTAATGACTCTGGATGGCCCCCTGATGAACCGTTCACCTACTGAGTGGAATCACAGATGTGTGCTCTGCAGGGTACCTATGTGAGAAACAACAGTGGTGAAGCTTTGAAAAATTAAAGGTGGAGAAGAGTTGTAGGGAAAAGAGGGGAAATGAGAAAGTGTAAATCCTGGTTCGATTGACATAAAATTGCTAGTGTGAAAATTTTGGAACTTTGTGCCTGGGAAAATATGGAATGTGTTAGATTAGAATATTAAGCATTCTGCTCACAGTGATTGAGCTTCTATGTTATGATAAACCATATTATGTTTAGTTTAGTGTTTTATGCTTAATGTGTTCTGGGCACCAACCTTTATAGCTTAGTGTGGTTAGAACTTTTTTTATGACATAGTATTAGAATATTTTATTTGAGTGTTTACACTTTTATCAAGGATCAGAAACCATGTCTCTTTTTATTTTACTTTATGATTAGTTGGTTGTCTTACACCTCATTGTACACAGAACTTGAAAGTTGTTTACCCAGAGAAGTGAGATAAGATGGACATCCCAATGACTGATAACGTGTACATTCCAAGGATTCCCCTTAGATAATTATTCTCAGAAAGCTTAAAGGAACTTGGCAAGGAAGGAAATTACTTATATGGAATGATGTGAGGAGGGAAATGAATTACTGAGTAAGGAGTTGGTATTGTATAGGAGGGGCTCATTGTAATGTATACAAACAATGCTGGATAGAGGAGGCCTAACAGCTTGCTGTCATTGCTCTTGGGTGAAGAATAAAGAACTTAATTCATGCATCTGCCTGTTTCCTTGATCCCAGCCCAGAAACGAATTTGGTATGGAATAAAATATTCCAACAGTACCGTGTGCAAGTTGTGCAGTGACGTTCAAACTATATTTTACAAATCAAGACTGAGTGTTGTGTGTGAATGTAGCAATGTTCTCCCATAGAACAAATGTTACTTGTCTTAATATAGAAGTTTTTAAAATGGACAGAGAGGGGGAAAGGATGAGGTAGAATACAGAAAATCATGTCTCTGTCCTCTCTAGCTAGTAACTGGACAAAAGCCTCCCCATTATCACAGATTCCAAGTCAGCTTTCAAAGGAATTAAAAAGCTTTATCATTCTAAAAACCTTTCTAATGTGTAGAATCTTCTGGTTCATGCTGCTGCTAATGACTTATGGATGAGCCATCCATTACAAAGTCTTTTATTGTAGATACACTTTAAAAATAGTGGGATCTAAAAGCCAGGAGTAGTAGCTATCCACTATGGTGTTTTGTTTCCAATCTAATACTTTGATGTAATTATTTAATGCAATTTTTACTCCAAAGGATCAAAGGGCCCTGAAATTCGTTTTACTTGGGTATCTGTAATTTCAGTAACTACAGAATACTGTGCAAATATTAACAGTCACTTAAAAGCTCTAGCCTCAGCAAGGAAAGGTTGAGCGATTTCCATCATAAAAATTGTGCAGAAAATGAGACCATCAATTCCTGCTTAGAAAAGGGAACAAATCAATTGCAATTTCTTTGTCCTCAGCAAGTCTTTTTCCTGGAGACAGATTCCCTCCAGACCACAATGTTGGCTCTCCTGTGATGGATTGGATATTGTAGCTGTTGTTTGGGATCTTTTGCGTTATTTATGATGGTTTTTATTTAAATGTTCCACTGCTTTTTGTTGTAAGCTATTCAGGGCCTTGCTGGATTTAGTGGCATATCATAATTTTAGCCATTGTCCATACAGGATGAAGGCCTCTTCTGCATGTTTCCAACCAATACGGTTCTGAGCTTTCTTTTGCCAATTGGGCCCACAATACTTGCCAATGTCATTGATCCATCTTGTTTTAGGCATCTTTTTAAGAAGAGACTGGACAGCCACTTGTCCGAAATGGTATAGGGTTTCCTGCCTGAGCAGGAGGTTGGACTAGATGACCTCCAAGGTCCCTTTTAACTTTATTATTATTATTATTATTATTATTATTATTATTATTATTATTATTATTATTATTATTATTATTATTATTATTATTATTATTATTATTATTATTATTATTACTATTAGCTGTACCCACCCACGCGTTGCTGTGGCTCAGTCTGGTAAAAGCGTGTGTTGCTTTTACGTCCAACAGATGGCACTGTTTTTCAAAAAAAGCATGTTTTTACCTGTCACAGGTATGACATCTATATAATATAGGTATATAAAAACACGCACGTATTCGAATGCAACGTTGTGTCAAAATTTCAAAGCAATCGGTGAAGAACTTTTGGAGATTTAAGATTTTGAACAAACGAACATTTACATTTTTATTTATATAAGATGATGATGATGATGATGATGATGATGATGATGATGATGATGATGATGATGATGATTACTAGGGATCCATTCTATGACTGCCTTGGTCCACCTGCCATCAGTTCTTCTTGCTATGTGACCAGCCCATTTCCATTTCAATTCTTTTACTCTCTTGATGATATTGTATGTTTTCATTTGTTCTCTAATCCATGTGCAGGTCTTTCTATCTTGTCTTGTGATGCCGACCATATATCTTTCCATGGCTCTTTGTGCTACTCATAGCTTTTGTATTGATTGTGAGGTTAGTGTCCGTGTTTCACCGGCATATATTAGAGCAGGTAGCAAACACTGATCAAAAACTTTTCTCTTTGGCATAGGGGGAGGTTGTTCTTGAAAATTATGCTTGGTTGCTGACTGACTGCCAACCATATTTAACATGCCGTTCAACTTCTTTTATTGTATCACCTTCCACTGAGATCCATTGGCCAAGGTATATGAAGCGGTCTACTACATCTAGTTCTTCTCCAGATATAAAAAAAATTCTTTCTTTGGTGAATTTATTAAACATAATCTGGTTCTTTTTCAGGTTTATTTTTAAGCCAAATGGTTTTCCTGCTTTGTGCAGCCTTTGTAGCTTTTCTGAGTCTTGTGAGAAGAACATCATCTGCAAGTGATTTAAATTGGCGCCATTAATTTTGATTCCATCTTTTGCCCAGTCTAGTTTGTGAAATACTTTTTCAAGGCAGGCTGAGAAAAGGATAAGTGATATTGTATTGCCTTGTCATACACCTCGTTCTATGTTGATTTCCACTTTAAAGTAAATTGTTGCCATTGGTTTTTTTTCATGTATTGATTGTAGTAAGTTTATGTAAGCAGTGTCTACACCTTGGTTGAGCAATGCCTTAATTATTGCTTGCTGGAATACTGAGTCAAACAGCTTTTCGTACTCAATGAAAGCCATGTACAGAGGCATGGTGTACTAGTTGCACCTTTCAATGACTTGCTGAACAACCTAAATGTGATCCATTGTGCTGTAGCCACTTCTGAGCCCTGCCTGCTCCTTTGGCTGTGCGTCATTTAATGTTCTCAATATTCTTTTTGCTATTAACTTGATGAACATCTTGTAGATGACTGAAAGATTTATTGGGTGATAATTCTTGTGTATAAGAATTACTTTAGCATTTTTCCATGCATTGGATAGTTTTTCTTCTCTGAGAATAGTTTTACTAGTATCTTGTGTAAACTGTGAACACCAGCTTCCAGCATTTCAACTGTAACACAGTCATTTCCTAAGGCTTTGCCATTTTTCATTGATTTTATGGCACTTGATACATCCTCCACTACGATACCTGGCATTTCCCCTTTCCTAGGTGTTGCTACTTTTGAGTGATCTTGATCTTTGTATAGCTTTGAATAGAGTTTTCCAGTTATTTCTAACATTTCCTGCTTTGTTCTACACACAGAGCCATCTTCCCATTTTAATGCAAAAACCTTCTTTCTTGTATTTATAAGCTTGCATTTTGCTCTATTAATCCCTTTGTTGTCTTCAATTGCCTTTTTCACAAGCTTCACCTTAAATTGATGTTTCTTCTTGTGTATGTTTTCCTATGATCTTGCAAAGTTCAATGTACTCCAGTTTATTAGTGAAACTTCTAGTATTCTTCATTGTCCGTCATTTTTTTATTAAATCAAATAGTTTCATCAGAGAATTTTGACTGTACAAAGTGTTTTTCTGGTGAGAGTATACAGTAGATGTAGCAAATTCAAGGATGTTTTTAACTATTTGGTCATCTTGATCCATAATGTTCATTTCTTCCAAATCTTGCAATAGAGCAAAGTGATTTGATAGATTAATCTCAAAAATCACTGTCCTCCTCTAAGAGTGGCATATGAACTGTAATAAATGAATAAATGAATACGTCCAAACTTTATTGTGGATTTAGGTTAGTACCAAATAAAATAACCATTATATGCAGCGATAGTCATCCATATATTTTAATATGGGTATATCAAATTTACTCAGGCTTTTTCCATAGAAGTGATCTTGCTACAATACACCTCTACAAATAACACACAAACTTTTGCAGCTAATAGGTGTTTTTAGAGTTTCAATTTGCTAGCAGCTAATTTGTGAGAGCCCGTTTGGTGTCGTGGTTAAAGCATCAAGCTTGAAATCAGGAGACTGCGTGATCTAATCCTGCCTTAGGCATGAAGCCAGCTGAGTAATTTTGGGCCACTCATTTTCTCTCAGCCCTAGGAGGGTAGCAATGGCAAAATACTCCTGAAAATCTTGCCAAGAAAACTGCAGGGATTTGTCCAGGCAGTGGCTAGGAATCAACTGGAAGGCACAGACAAAAAAGCTGTTCATTTACATAAAATCCATTTGAATACTCAGAAAAAAAAGGTTGCTAATAGTGAAGGATGACTGCTAAGCATTCTTTCCATGGAATAAAACAGAAAAAGAGGTATGCTCTTTTGAATGGACAATTTATTTACAGAGGGGAGGACTTGCATTCCTAATTCAAATGAATCAGCCTGGTGACCTGATCAGATTTTTTCCTTCTGTAATGGATTCTGTGTGTGTCTGGCATAGTGCTTAAGTAGTACATAGAAATTTAATAACTTGCTCAACAGCTCCAGGTGCTGACCCCCCCCCCCTTTCCATCTGTTCCCATTAGTAGGATAGGGTCAAGTTGTTGGTTCAGAAAATCAAATTCTGATTGGCACATTGGCAGGGATCGTGCCATCAGTTTTAGTTAACGGAATTCTTCCGCTTCATTGACTCTATTTGCAAAGTTATGTCCCTAAGTAGGAAGCACAACTAAACTGTTTAATAATAAGCAAGGTTTCATATCACCCTGCATTGGGGTGGTCAAGGCAGTCATTAAAGCCAAATAGAGTAGTGGTGGAAGTGTATTAGTATCATTCCAAACAATGACAGATACTTGTTGCCTTTACCTTCATTTTAGTTTATGTTTTGGTTTATTACTTTTAGGGCTGAGACAGATCTCCAAAGCCAATATAACCAATAATACGATACTATATAGGAAATGGGTTGGTTATCAATAGTCATCATTAATCTTTAGAAAGTTGTGGAAGACTATCTTTTTTTTCACTATACCTTCAAGAGTAAATTTTGTTCTATTTTTTGTGTTATTTTCTAATTAATGTAATTAAAATTATTGCTGATTGCTAACTTAAATAATCAAATTTATGGCACTGCTTTTAATATTTCTTTTTATTGTGGAGTTTGAAGGGTTGTCTTGAATCTATTAATTTAGCAACATGCTATGTTATATCATAAATTAATACATCAAATATAGTAGGCTTTGTTATAAAACTGGCTTATGAGAAAGTGCGAAGGAAAATTTTAAATATGGAGGTAGTTTGCCCCACCCACTTAACCCTATAAAACACATTTCTTGTTAAAGAAATGTAATCTTTTCCTGCTATTATATATTTGATAGCACTGCTCACTAACTTCTATTTTTGTATAAATAATTAGCTTACAGTATAATTTCAAAAACACTGGGGAATTCCTGAAAGCTTGGCATTTTGACAAATCAGCCATCAATAGAGATAAACCACATTCAGAAGAAACAATAAAAAAGCTAAGAAGGAAACAAAAAGACCAGAATACATCCTCTATGGCAGCCTATCCCTAGATAAGCAGGGATTAACTCAAGACAAACATTCAAGCCGAAAACAATAGCCAAATCTAAGAACTACCAAAGAGAAAACCACACCCTCCCCCAATACTGATAGGGCAAGCTACCATATATAAACAGGGAGCAAATCCCACACTCACTACCACTGATGATGTTACCTAGTCAGCCAATGAAATTCTGCAAGCACACAACCCTGCTCAAAGCATAGCTTACAATATTCCTTACACTTATGATACAAAACTTTGAAAATGATCTTCAGTATCATTTATTCACACTGTCCTCTTCTATACAGTTGACTTGGATAGAATCTGTATGGTTAGAATATCTCCAAAGATTATCAGGCTAGAACCAATGTATCCATACATAAATAAAGGTATCTCAGACACTCAAGGCTACCAACAGCCAAGCATCCATTAACATGGAAAGACAAAAAGAAATGTTGATTTTAAATGTTGGAACATTACTATATAAGGCTTTTATTGTTTTGCACTGCTGTAGGTAATCAGCTGCAATGTTAAAGCTTTTTGTGTCTTGTTTTGTTTTGTTTTTTGTTTTTTTTTTGCATACAGATCCTACACTAACCGAGTCATGTTTGGGAGCCATCTGCCAAGTTTAGCTGAGAGTCATGTTACAGAATAAATTTATACATATTTATGATTTATTGCCTACTTGGGTGTGAAGCTTGATACTGTAGTACATGCTAATCACATATTGTTGGCAATATAAGATAACCAAATGACAAACAAATGTGGGTTTAATTCTGAGGATTTGCTATTCAAAATATAGGATTCAATTTCTCCAGATCATGCAATTTTAATTATCTCTTGCATGTGGCATTAGCAAACCATGATGTTGCATTTATGAGTTATTTAAACTTTTAGTTTTCTGTTTCATAATACATTTCAATATTATTTTATTAAATCAATAAAGGGTTTTTTGATAGGATGCCAAATCCATTCTTGCTACAACTTCATTAATAGTATATTGAGCTAAGAATAAAGTTGTCCAACTTCTGAATATGCTAGCAAATATGTTTGTTCTGGAACAATTCTGAACAGAACCAGCAGAGAACAATTAATAAAGTATGCCACACAGAAGATCTTGTGAAATTGAACCTCAGTTGCTTTAGTGTAATTCCTATTTACAGAAATATGAAAAAAACAGAGTGCAGAGATTAATAGGGAAAACCAAATTCAATGTGTTATCTTTCCAATGTGCTGGAAGCTGACACTCTTAAGAGCTGTAATCCCATCATATGTGGAGGCATCATATTCAGAAATTTTGGACTGGCTGGGCTGTCATGAGAAACTAGATGCACCTATTCAAATCCTATTTACTCCACATGTATTTTCTTTACAGAACTGTTTTAGAACACTGCAGATACATCTCCCCTCTGAAGCAACCTTCAGTAGGGGGCACAGTTAGGGAAAAAAAACTGACCAAACCTTGCAGAAGCTTTCTGTTCTGAAAAAAAAGTAATCTGGAGATACGAGTATTCAAAATTTGCTTAAATGGCATTATTTTGTTCACTTATTTCTAAGACTGATTTTGACAGCATCAGTTGGGAGCAAGCAAAAATATTTTATTAACTTAAAAATACAATTCCCCCTACTCCACAATTAGTTTATTATTAAAAGGTTTGGAATGACAAGAGATCACACGTTTTCTGAATAGTTTTTATCCCAGAGCTGTAATTGCACTCAACAACGAACTAAAGGGCCACCATCAGTGAACTGTTGGACAGTATTACTTGGTCTGTTGTGTGGATGTTGGGGGGTTTTAGGGGTGGGGATTGCGGTGGGGGGAGTGTGTTGGGGATTATGTTTGTGGGACTTGGTTTTTGGGTGTCAAGTAAATTTCATTGTATATGTATACTATGTACGCATATACAATGACAATAAAGTATTTATTATTATCATAATTAAGGTGACCAACTTTTTTACAGTGAAAAGGAGGACACAAATCAATTGAAGAAAAAAATATCGTAAATAAAAGAAACATTTTATTCATTGCAACAATAATACAGAATACACTATAATATGATAAATGCATAATAAAAAATATTTGTAACAATAACATTTTATATTGTAATTATGCTTACATGCCCCACCAGCACTGGTGCCCCGCCATGTAGAGCGGGCCCTGCGGCTCCCAAAGCACCAGCTGTGCCGGCTCCGGCCCCGGGGGGGCAGCCCGCTGTCGACACACCCCACCTGCAGCCACCCCGCCAGCACCACCACCCACCCTGCCCAGCCCTGTGTAGAGCAGGCCCTGCGGCTCCCACAGCACGGAGGGGGCAGCCGGCCACCGCCGCCCCTCACACCCCCGCCCGCAGCAGCCCCGCCGCCCCTGCCTCTTGCACCCGCAGCCATTATTGGCCTATCAGGGCTTAGTTACCGTGGTGTCGCCGCTCCAGTCTCCTCCAGATATCTTCAGGACTAACTAGGAGATGGTGTAGTTGGTAGCAGGGAGGGGTGCAAAGTTCCTGCCAATTCGCCTTCGCTGCAGACAACTTACATGTGCAAAGTTTGCCGGCCGGGTGTTTTGGCGCGTTCAGCTGCAATTCCTATTGGCTTTCGAAAGCCAATAGCGGGAGTAGCACAGCTCATGCAAAAGTTGAAAAAATACCATCAAAAAAAGGTGCCGGAACGCCATTCTGAGCGTTCTATGAGAAAAAAAAAGCCCTGCAGATTAGTCTTCAAATATCGGAAAGGAGGACATGTAGGAGGACACTTTTTGAGGGAGGACAGAACTCACAAAAGGAGGACTGTCCTCCCTAAAGGAGGACGGTTGGTCACCTTATCATAATGTGATATTTGGGATAAGGCAATGGAGTGACTTAATGAAAGAACTAGGAAGTTGGATATATTTGATTCTATTTTTTGTTCGTAGTGGATTCTGTAAAAAAAAAAGAGCACTATAAAATGGATCAATTTAAACAGTTGTAATCCAACACATCTAAAAGGTAGCAGATTGGGGAAAACCAATTTTGTGGGTTCCACGTAATCATTTCAAGAGTCTTATTCTTTAGCAAGTAATTGGTAGACTGGTGGAGGACTCTTTCAGAAAACCAACCATTTAGAAATATCAGCTTTTTCTCTCTCTATCCAGCTATCCTAGAGCAGTGGTAATGTGAATACCGGCAAGAAAGGCAGAAACTGTAAATATTTGGGATAAACATTCCAATAAATATTCGGAGTTTAGTGTCTCAGCACCATATTTAACTGTTGATGCATTACATTGTAATTGCAGGCCTACTGAGCAAATAGGTAGGCTTGCAAGTCAGAGCATAAGGGATATCTCAGCCTCTGGCTGTTTTGCTGGAAGTGACAGGTTTCAAAAAGCAGGATTCTTCAGCTGTACCTGCTGTCTTCCAGAAGGTATTAGCATTAGCTAATGTGCATTAGCTCTCTGGCAAGCTTTGAGATGGAATGTTTTGAAAGAACTGGACTCTCCCTTTTTACTCAGCATCCTTAATGGGCTTGGAGAGTATTGTGCCAGGTTTCGGCTATGACTTGACCTGTGCGGGATGTACACTATTTCAAATTTCACCCGCAGAAGCCCCTCAATCAGTGGGTTTGTGTCAGTGGTGAATTTGGAAAGATGGATAAACCCATGGATGATTTCCTGCTCCTGGTGATGTTCAGAATAGCTTTGTTTAATGTGGCCTGCATACCTGAAATCATCCAATTGGCTACAGAAGTAGGATAGGAATTGGCAGTAGGGACAACAATGTTATATAATTTTCTGCCAGTTCAAGGATAGACAGCACTTTAACTGAGCTTTGGACTCTCTGGAGCTCTGAACTGCCTGTTAATCTGTTTTTCATTCCCTTCCATGCAGTAGATATTTGTAGGTTGGAAGACAGAACTGTTTCTTTTGCTTCTGACATTGTCAAATTTTCTTTTTTCGTTTTTAAATTATCTTCTAAAAACCAACCACAAAATCTGATTTGAGTTCACTAATATGAGTAGCGTGTTACAGTATGACAGATGCTGTTCATACAACACCTGAGAATGAGATTAAATGGGAGGAATTGTTAAAAAATAATCATCAATTAATCAATTATTTGAACCTTCAGCATGAAGAGTGATTCCAATATCCTAAAATGGCAAGAAACAATAATTTCAACCATTCAGTCAGTTCATCATTCTTGAGGAACATTAGAAATATAATTATAATGACCTATGCCTCTGTTTGCATGACATGTATTACAGTCCAGCAGGATCATTGATACCATTATTTTCTCATTTTGTGAGATAGTTTCACCAATTTCAGAGGTTTACCTGCAATTGTATGTGTAGTATGACATGAAGCAGTTACCATTTGAGTTTTGCCGAAACTGAACTCTAGAACTTATGGGGAGCTATATAACAGAGCTGGAGAGGACAAGTACTCTGCTACCAGGACCTTCCATAGCAAGCAAGGTGATGGTTGGAAATAAGAAGGCTGTGTAGGCATGGTTGGCTGGATTTGTGCTATACAACGACTCATAACAATATAGATGACTTAACCACTTGTAACATAGTTTATAAACCTAACTAGGGTCACACAATGTTTTAAAGCCAAAACTGGCAAATCACATTTTAGGTTAAAAACCTTGTGAATCCAATCATAAGAAGGCAGAAAATGGGAAAATGAATCAAAGAAATAAGGGATGTATGAGGAATAAATACTTCAGCAGAGAAAAAGGATGGCTGGATGCTACATTGCTGCTCTCATAGACACCAAAGGCTACTGCTCATTTCCTCAAATCTCTATCATTTTTGGTGGCACCCAACAGGAATATTTGTTATAAGGATTCTGTATACTCCCTTCTGAAGTGTTATAAATTATATATACACAACCATCTCTGTTCAACAGTTCTAAGAGACTCCTGGGGACAGGAAGAAGAGACTGTTTTTCTGGTAAAGTGGAATCAAACTGTTAGGGGAAAAAAAGGGAAATGCCACACTATAATAAATATAGCAGTTTGTAGTAGCACATGCACCATTTATTGCAACAACTTTTGGCTGCTTTTGCAAGCTCAAATAACACTGATGATTGTTTACTTTGGAGCAGCCACTAAGGGAGCTGTTTCTCTGCCAATTTGCCAAATTCATCATCACTCAAGATTGTGGGATCTGTGTTAATTGACAAACTGCTGCTGTTCACACTGATAAAAGTTGCTGGAGACCTGATTTCTTTACATTCAGTTCTATCAAATTTAATACCTGCCTGAAAACAACTGGCTCAGTTGTTCATTAGTGTTGTGATGATGATACCTAGTTTGGGTAATGAAACATCTGCAAAAAAACAACCAAGTTCAAAAACCACCAAAGACCCCTCATTTCATCCCTTTTTGAATATTCTCCTTTTTTAAACATCTCCCTGTCTCTCTTCTCTCCCCCAATACATATTCCCTTACACATCTACCCAATTAATGCATCCAACAACTTGGGCTCTTATTCACAAATACTAATGGTAATTATCTTAGTGTTTCTAAGAAAGACGTCTTAGAAGGCATCAAACTATTCTAGAGGGGGGCCTCAAACTATTCTCCAAAGCATCAGAGGGCAAGACAAGAAACAATGATTGGAAACTGACCAAAGAGAGAAACAACCTGGAATTAAGGAGAAACTTCCTAACAGTGAGGACAATTAACCAGTGGAACAGCTTGTCTTCAGAAATCATGGGTGCTCCATCACTGGAGTGTTTTAAAAAGAGACTAGACAGTCACTTGTCTGAAATAGTATAGGTTCTCCTGCTTGAGCAGGGGGCTGGACTAGAAGACCTCCAAGGTCCCTTCCAGCTCTGTTCTGTTTTGTTCTATTTCCTGGATTGAAGGTACACTCACTCAGATAGTATTAGGTAGTTTGCTGCTTTGAAGATCTCTTTATACTTTAAATTTAAACGTGCTTTAGAGAGTGGTTCAAGCACAACCAGTGTTCCTTAAGCAGGCTTTGGCGAGGCTGTGAGAATGATGTCCTCTTCTGCAGATTATGGCATCCCACTTGCAGGTCACCCACAGAATCCCTCCAGACCCTATGGAGTTCCTTGTGGGAAGCTGCCCCCTGGATCTCATATGGACAATTTCATGGCTTTGT
Source organism: Protobothrops mucrosquamatus (assembly GCF_001527695.2). Taxonomy (NCBI): domain Eukaryota; kingdom Metazoa; phylum Chordata; class Lepidosauria; order Squamata; family Viperidae; genus Protobothrops; species Protobothrops mucrosquamatus. Next base: position 43,477 of record NW_015386999.1, on the reverse strand, counting down.
CTGGAAAAGTTCTATTAGCTCAGGCATAGTGCTAGGCTGTGAGTCTTTGCCTCTGGATCATCTCTACAGTTTTATGGAGGCGTGTTATTTTCACTGCACCAGTTTAATGCTAAGGTGTCAAAAGCAACGTACTGTTGCCTGCCATTAACCAGCTTAGGGGTGCTTGCAGTATACTGACTGACTTCACATACTGTACTTAAGAAGTTTTTTATTTCACATATTAAATTCTGCTACTCTGACTTCTGATAACAGGAATGTAGCAAAAATAACCCTTTAAGAAGCAAAATGTATTATTTTAGCCCATTCTCCCAGTTTAACATCATCTTTTCCACATCTGTAAGAAATTATAAGCTCGCATTCATAAGTACTTTTTACTATTTCAGCCAAGCCACATGCTTGCCAGGAGGCATTTAATTATATCACATCTGTTGTTTATTAGAAATTAACTTTTATATCTCTTTTACATATATTGAATCTTTTATTTTTGCACCCCTAAAACTGATTTCCCTCAGGAAGCGTGATTGGGTTTATCTCAGGCTTATAAACTAGAAAACCTTTCATATCTTTTCCAAACTTTTGAACTCTTAATTTACAAGGGTGTATTACTAATACATAACAAATTCTTGCAGGTCTGATTCAGAATTAATAGGAAACCACATTTTTTGTTATATAAATTCAGCCTGCACAAGTTTCAGATTTTATACACTAACTATAGTTCCTCGTGGCATCTGGACAGATGGATATAGCAAGCATACTTAGTAGTAAAAGGTCTGGAATACTAATACTAATCTGGAAAGCCACATGTTTCCTATCCTACGTGTTACATTTTAGCTGATGAAAAGAAATATACAGTACATACCAACATTTAGGTTAATTTTTGAATAAGAGAAGCAGTGTTTGTAAATGAATTATGATGCTCTTCTTGAATGCAGTATAGCTGTTGTGAAAATTTAAGGAATGAATTCATTAGTCTTTTGCATCAACTTTTGCTGAACATGACATTGTGAAAACAACGCCTGGAGGAAACAGGGTTACTGAAGAGAAAAAAGGTCAAAGGATTAATAAAGACAAATGGCTGGGCTAGGTCCATTGACCAATGTAGCTTAGGAGTCTGTTGAAAATTAAGCAGTTTTGCGGATCACATGGCATGGGGCTTCTAGTAAACCACCACAGATTTTGTCATTGTGATAGTCCAAAATCCAATATTCCCCCTTCCTTGTGTTGCTAGGATAGGAAAGTACATAAGTGACAAACATCTGTGATGTTGAATTCTAAAAAATCTCAACAATCAGGAGTTACATATTAAAATTAAAGTTTTGTTGAGTTGTTGGAATGCATGCTCATCAGTGGGAGATCATAGATAGACAGACAGACAGACAGACAGATCATGGATGGATGGATGTTACATTATGTTATTTTATTCAGGGTATGATCAAGTTATTCTGCTAAGAGGACAAATAAGGTTGCATCTTCCCATTCCATGTGCAACAGCCCTGATGGTGGAAGAATATCCTCTGAAAATAAGACCCGATCTTATTTTATTTTTGCCTCCAAAAGAGGCACCAAGTCTTATTTTGGGGGGATGTCTTTTCTACTCACCTCACGGCGGCAGCACTGACAGCTCCACCCAGTTAGCCCTTCTGCGGCTGAAGGAGGCGCTTCATTCTTCAGCTGAGAATGGAGCTCCAGCCTACATTTTGCCATCAAAGTTCTCTGCAGGCAAGAACCGAGCTATGGATCAAATCCATAGCTCGGTTCTCGGCTGCAGAGGCCTTCCAAAAAGGCCTGATGGCAAAATGCAGGCCGGGGGCGGTGGTGCTGCAGAAGAAGTGGGCCAGTGAGGAGAGGCAGGTGTCAATTCATGGGAGGCCTGGTACGTGGGTGAGGGGGCGTGTGGGGCAGCTCCACCCCCGCCCCACTCTAGCTTGATTTTTAGGCATGCGCCTTGCCCCAAAACTAGGGCTTATTTTTGGAGTAGGTCTTACTTTCGGGGAAACGTGGTATATGTTTGTGCCTAATAATAATAAAGGTATTATCCCAAAGTTGTTTTTAAATTCATCATTGAAAACATTTTCCCTGCATTTCAGAATAGCTGTAGTAGCATTAAAATTAAAAATTATGTTCTAGGGAGAAAAAAACTGCATATATTGACTTCGAAATAGGTTTTATTATTTTCAGATATTTATACTCTTTTGAATTACATACTAGTATTTATTTAAGAAAAC
>NW_015386999.1:23591-41152 GCF_001527695.2 Protobothrops mucrosquamatus | reverse complement strand
ATATATATATATATATATATATATATATATATATATATATATATATATATATAGTATATGTACTTAATCTGTTTTTTCCTTCTGTTTTGTTTAAATAAAGGTAAAGCATTATTATGGAAATATTACTTCCTATGTAAGAATAACCATCAATCTTATAGCTATATTAAAAGGCTGTTTATATATAACAAATATTGTAATTCAATTAATTTTAGAATTAAACCAATGCAACAGATGATAATTTGCAACAGAAAGTGCTATTTTTGAGAAAGTATTTTGGCTTACATTACAATTTGCAATGAAGAGCAGCAGAACTACACAAATGCTAAATGTATAAACATTCATCTGGTCATCCAACCCACATATTCAGAATACTATTTTACCATCTTAATACACACTGGCCAAGTTTGAAACCTGTTCCTAGCAGGAATAACCTATACCATTATTCCCTGAAAAACAAAAGAGGCCTGTGTCTTTTGCTGTTGATTATATTAAACACATTAATTCATGGGTGTCAAACTCGCCACATCATTTGATGTGTCGCGACATATCATGACTTTTTTCACATTGCCGGAGCTGGGGTGGGTGTGGCCTCCGTATGATGCAACCGGCCTGCGGGCTGGCAGTTTTGACACCCCCGCATTAATTCCATGTAGTATGGAAAAGAAAAGCAGATAGGAAGATCTCCTTTTCACTGCTTGAAATATGTTTCTTGAATCAGTCAAGCATGTGCAACTCCTCTTCACTGAACTAATGTCCTGTTTTGGGCAAGTATGACACAACTGTTGGATTTTTAATTTAGTAGTATTGCGTATACTTTGCATGAAAAAGGTCTCAGGTTCCATCCCTGTATCTCAGGGGTTATGAAGATCCTCACCTGAAATTCCTGTAGGTAGGCCTACCTTTCCCCAATATAGTGCTGTATTTCAAATGCATTACAACCCCAGACAGCACTGGCACTTGTGGTGATGTGGGAAACTGAAGGATACTCACTTAAATATTGCAACACCTAACTAATGGATCAATAGTCTGAATTAGTAGAGGGTAGTTTCTGATGGCTGGTTCTAATCATCTCCGGTTAGATATCTCATACTTAACTTAGCCTGAACAGAACCATCTTCTTATTTATAGTTTTGGATCTGCTATGGTTCCCCTGTCAAATGAAGGCAATGGCATGGAACTATTCCAGGATTTAGGCACAATTTTGAATGATCTTCTTTTATAAAGCTATCCTGTACAAACCATGAGGTTGCAAATGTGATAAAACATGTGATGTGACACCATGATGCAAAGTTCAATCTTTTATATTTTTGTTCCAGCATTGTCCTCCAGAACCATTGTCCTCCATTTGCCCTTCCTTGCTCTGGTTCTGCAGGTACCTGTAGTACATTACACTAATGAGAGGAGTATGTTGGCCCAGCCTAAGCTGATATGCTTGCAAGACCCCTTTCTAAAGCAGACAGTTGCTGACTTAGTTATTAATACTGTAATAGTGAAAGTACAAATACTGAGAGTATCCCTGAATAAATGTGATGAAATAGTCCCCTAGTCCAGCACTTCCTAACCTGGGTAAATTATTCAAAATTGGGTAAAAGTAGTTCTTCTTTGGATAATGAACTCATTAATGGTTTTGCAGAGTAAATGACTGAGCTTAGGTCAAGCAGCCAGTGCAAAATATTATTTGAAGAAAAGGAGAACCATCTGGAGTCTTTCTGGTTAACAATTCACAGTAAATATCCTGTGTTAGCCCGGGAGGCTAAGATGCAATTATTGCTGTTTCCAAGTACATATATGTATGAAGTAAGATTTTCCATTTAGGCTTTCATAAGTAGCATATAACAAAACTGTTTGCTGAATCCTGAAAATGGTTTTGAGTAATGAAGGAAAAAGTTTGAAAAGCATCACCCTTCTCTATCTGCTTTTTTTTCTTACAATTCTTACAATTATTTGAGTCTACTTTATCATTGAATGATCACACCATTTTTTAGTGGAAATAAGCAGAGTGTGTGTTAGTTACACCTAATAATTGCATGTGCAGTTGCTCACTGTACTATGGAAACTGACATGTGCTCAATGTAGTTCATTGGTGGTATAAAAAACGTAGAGATTACCTTCATACATTAGGCTAAGCTCAGTTAATATTGATCTTGTTTAGCGTTTTGTGACTTGGAGTGTTCAATCTTCCCAGCCAGTTTGGTTATATATATTGGTAGTTCAATGTATTAATCCAAAAATGAGTTCATTTGATCCTCAATTGAAGAATGTTGTGCAAACACAGCCAATGCATTGTGTGAACTCAGAAAATTGTGTTAATGACCTCAACCACGGGCCAATTAACCTTGGATTAGCATTTTGTGTAACACATAGCTGTAGGGTTCATTGATCTACATTTTTTTGATGTTACAGATGCAGATGGGATCCTACTTCTTAGGAGGCAGACAAATATTCTGCTTTCATTATTAGGACTATGACCACTCAGTCATGGGCAAAGTACTAACTTCTGATGCCACACAGCTATGGGATGTGACACAAAGTAAGAAAAAAGTGCCTTGCCATATTATGTCTGAAAAGGTGTGAAATTATGTATCTAATTGTGAAGCTCACAAAATGACTTCATGGGACTTTTTGGAAATCACAGGCAACCTGACCAGGGAGAGGGGCAAGAAGGGAGAAGAGGAAATTATGCAGTTTTCTCCAGCTTGCTGCCATGCAGAAATATTGTGACATGACCATATTTGCTGGAAATAAGGTGAGTCACGAACCAACCCATCCAGAGGGAATGGTGTTGTAATATCATTCTGAGCTTCTAAGAAAGAGGTGAGCGATTTTCTGCAGGCTGTGTGCAATCCTGAATAACGTTTCAGGTCAGGAAGCGATGCAATCCACGAAGCAAAAAAAAAAAAAAAAAAAAAAGAGGTGAGGCTGCGGGCAGGAGCAATATTTTTCTCAAAGACAACCCCCCGCCCAACCCTGGATTTTAGAGGCCTTTCTTTCCTCTTTGACCGTCTTAAGTCCATTGCAGAGTCTCTACTCTCAAGCAGGGTAGGTTAGCCTAGTTTTGAAAGGATCCACACGAAACGATGGATCCCACATAAGAGTGAATTTTCCCTTTCACCCTCAAGAAACCCTTCCGCAGCTTCCTTTACGCACCCGCAGGATGATTGGCAGAAGCGGCGGGGCTCCTCACCCGCGACAATAAAGGGACGTGAGGAAGAAGCAGCCGCTCTCTGCCCCGACGCGCCCTTTCTTCCTGAATTCAAGGGCGGCTCCGGGCGCGGAGGCCGGCAAAGAGGCAGGCAGTCACGTGCCAGCAGGCGGCGCTACGGCTGCTCTGGCTCCTCCGCGGCAGCTCCTGCTGCCGCCGCCGCCGCCGCCGCTACCGCCACCTCCGGCTCCTCAGTCCCAGTTAGGGCATCCACCGGCGTCGCCTCGCGCTGGGAGCGGCCGCCCGGGAGAAAGGATGCTCCGCCGGGCGCGGCGGCGGCGGCGGCGAAGGCGACGGGACTTCTCGGGGGCCGCGCGCCTTTTGTAGCCGAAGCCGCCGCCGCCTCCTCCATGGCGAGCGTGGCGGCGGAACCCCCCGCCAGGTTTGAGCGGCGCGGCCCGGCTCGGAGGAGGAGGAGGCGGACGAGGACGCCCGGGGTCGACGGTGCCCGGGCCCGCTTTTACTCCCGTCTCGCTGCGCCCTAGAAGCGCTACGGCGGTGGCGCCATGGCCGAGATGGAGCGTCCAGACGAGGCGGCCCGGCTCTGGCGAGACGCCGCCCTGCGCGCCAGGAAGCTGCAGAGCAACCTCCAGCAATTGGAGCTAGAGCTGGGCTCCCGAGGAGAGAGCGGCCCAGAGGCACCGCTGAAGCTGAAATCCTCGCAGCAGCAGCAGCAGCAGCAACCGCCGTCCTCGCCGCTGGAGGTATTGAACCTGAGCGGGCGCGGCCTGGATGAGTTGCCGGAGGGCTTGTGCGCCGCCGTGGGCAGCAGCCTGAGCGTCCTCTCGTTGCGGAGAAACCGACTAGCCCATCTGCCCTCGGCCGCCGCCCTTCGGCACCTGGGCCGCCTGGCCGAGCTCGACCTCAGCCACAACCGCCTGCGTTGCCTGCGCGACGACGGCCAGGCGCTGGCGCTCCTGCGCGGGCTCCGTAAACTCAATCTCAGCCACAACCAGCTCGGAGCCGAAGGGACGCTGCCCAGCGGATTGGGCGAACTGCGACAGCTGGAGGAGCTCGATCTGAGTTTCAACCGCCTTAGCCACCTGCCCGCGGAGGCCCTGGCCCACCTTCGCCAGCTCCGCACCCTGGACGTGGACCACAATCAGCTTTCTGCCTTCCCGCAAGCGCTGCTGGAGCTGGATGCCCTGGAAGAGCTGGATTGCTCAGGCAACCGGCTCGTGGGGTCTCTTCCGGAGGGCATCACTTCTCTTCGGCACCTGAAAATCCTGTGGCTCAGTGGCACTGGCTTGGCGGCCTTGCCCGAGGGCTTGTGCCAGCTGGGTACCCTTGAGAGCCTCATGCTGGACGGGAACCGCCTGAGTGTCCTGCCTGCTGGTTTTGGCAGCCTGCAGCGTCTCAAAATGCTGAACCTCTCATCCAACATACTGGTTGATTTCCCCGCAGCTGTGCTGGCCCTTCCTGGCTTGGAGGAGCTCTACCTCAGTCGCAATCAGCTTACCCTGTTGCCCGGTGGACTTTGCCAGCTCTGCCAACTACGCACGCTTTGGCTGGACAACAATCGCATCCGCTACCTGCCTGATTCCATAGTCAAGCTTCATCAGCTGGAGGAACTGGTACTTCAGGGAAATCAGATTGCCATCCTTCCAGAGGGCTTTGGCCAACTCAGCCGTGTGAGTCTCTGGAAAATCAAAGACAACCCCTTGATTCAGCCCCCCTATGAGGTCTGTATGAAGGGCATCCCTTACATAGCTGCCTACCAGAAGGAACTGGCTCACTCTCAGCCTGCCCTTAAGCCCCGTCTCAAACTAGTCCTCATGGGCCTGAAAAATGCAGGCAAAACTCTGCTTAGAAAGTGCCTCATGGAGGAAGAGGAAGAGGAGCAGGGAGAGTTATCTTTCGGTTCAGCTAACAAGAATTTTGAAAGAACCCAAAGCAGAGGGTGCTTCGTACAACCCCTGAGAGACCTGCCCCAGCCTCTGTCTCCAAAAGCACAGCCAAACCATTGTCCCATTGTGGAACAACCCGAGGCTTCCCCTTTGTCTGTCTCACCTCTGAAATGTTCTTGTTTAGGATATAACTCTACTGAGAAGTGGGATGTGTTCAGTCAGTCCCCCAAAGTTATTGGTCAGACCCAGGCAGGAGGCACTGCTGCTGAGCAGCAGGATGATACCCCATTGTCCCCATCAATTAAAATACATAGGGAAACCTGCTTGGGGAATTACCCCCTGTGGTCTCCAGGCTCACATGTAATGGGGTTGCCAGGCAGCAGCAAAGGTATTGAAGTAGCAGATTGGACAGCAGATGTAAAGAGAGGTCTAACCTTCATTGTATATGAGCTGGCAGGAGACCCAAGTTACGATGTGATCCAGCCGTTTTTCCTCTCTCCTGGAGCCCTCTACGTGTTGGTAGTAAACCTGAGCACTTACATGCCACAGTGTTTTTATCCTTCTGTGGGGCACTTCCTTCACTGGCTGGGAGCAAAGGTGCCCCATGCTGTGGTATGTATGGTGGGCACCCATGCAGATCTGTGTCCTGAACGGGAGGTGGAAGAGAAATGTTTAGACATCCACCGCCAGATTGCCTGGCAGGAGAAGTGTGACTATGAAGGCCTCCAGATTTTGGCCCGGCAGGTGGATGAAGCTCTGGGGCAGGATTTTGATTTGCGCTGCTCCAGCCCCCATGTTGCTTTCTATGGGGTATCAGACAAGAACCTACGGCGCAAGAAAGCTCAGTTCCAGTATCTGCTCAACCACCGTCCACAAATCCTCTCCCCAGTTTTGCCTATAAGCTGCTGGGATTGTGTTCACGTCTGCCGATTGCGAGAGAAGCTGCTTTCAGTGGCAGAGCACAGAGACATCTTTCCAAATTTGCACCGGGTTCTGCCAAGGTCCTGGCAAATGCTGGAGGAGCTGCACTTCCAACCCCAAGCTCAACAGCTATGGCTAAGCTGGTGGGACTCTGCTCGACTTGGCCTGCAGGCAGGGCTGACTGAGGATCGTCTCCAAAGTGCACTTTCCTACTTGCATGAGAGTGGCAAGCTGCTGTATTTTGAGGAGCACCAGACCCTGCGAGAATATGTTTTCCACAATTTGCCCAGGCTCATCGACATTCTCAATGTCTTCTGCCAGCATGATGCCTCGGTATTGCTCCAGAAACTGCTCAGCACCACCCAGATGGATCAGATGAAGGCCACACAGCTCCACCACTATGTGGAAGGATTTCTGCTCCATGGCCTTCTCCCTGCCCATGTTATTCATCTGCTTCTCAAGCCCCATATCCAAAGCAGAGAGGACTTACAGCTTCTGCTGGAATTGTTAGAAAAAATGGGACTCTGTTATGGGGTCAACAAGCCCAAATCAAAACCCTTGAATGGAGCCACAGCATGGTACAAGTTCCCCTGCTATGTGAAGAACGAGATGCCTCATGCAGAGGCATGGATCAATGGTACTAGCCTGGGTGGGCAGTCTTTTGGGGCAGAACAGCTGCAGATTGAGTACAGCTTTCCCTTTATTTTTCCCCCTGGATTGTTTGCTCGCTACAGTGTGCAGATTAACAGCCACGTAGTTCAGCGGTCAGATGGAAAATATCAGATCTATGCGTACAGGGGGAAAGTGCCGGTAGTTATAAGTTATAGGCCTGCCAAAGGCACCCAACAACCAGATACACTGTCTATTGCTAGCCATGCATCTCTACCAAATATATGGACAGCTTGGCAAGCCATAACCCCACTGGTGGAAGAACTAAATGTACTGCTTCAAGAATGGCCAGGCTTATACTATAGCGTGCATGTCCTCTGTTCCAAGTGCCTTAAAAGAGGGTCACCCCACCCACATACCTTCCCAGGTAAGAAACATTAGCTGATTGTCAAGATAACGTCTCCTTTGCATTGAGTTCAGTTTCCTGGTTGGTATATGGACACAGCCATCTTGTTTTCTTGGTAAGGTACAAAAGTGTCTCACCATTGTCTTTTTTGGGGATGTTTTTGAACTTCCAACTACAATCTACAGTCTTGGGATTTCCTGGTTATTTTCCATCTAATTAGCTCCCATTCTGTTTAGCTGTTGTGAGTTCAACCAATTCCATGCGGCCAAATTTTAGATATGCACAGTGTTTAAATAAAGATTACAGTTTGCCAATAAGTTCAGGTAGTTGCCTGTAAAAGTAGATATAGGGAGCCATTTTGCTACATATCTGCATGATTTTTTTTTATTAAAATCCCACTTGTAGAGGATCACATCTTGATAGTCTGATTGTTGCAAAAAGAAAAAAATATATCCAAAGGTAGGTTTGATGCGCTGTACAGGCAATTTATTTTATCCAGATGAGAAATTTCAGCACTTCCCAGTGTCCTAATACAGGTGGTCCCCAACTGATGAGCAGCTGAGCCCCAAATGTATGTTGTTAAGTTGTGCCCCATTTTGCAATCTTTTTTGCCATGGTTGTTTAATGAATTGCTACAGTTGTTAAGTGACTCATATGGTCATTAAGTGAATCTGGCTCTCCCCATTGACTTCACTTGTCAGAAGCTCCTCGGGAAGGTTACAAATAACAATTCCAGGACCCCGGGATGCTGCAACAATCATAGATACATGCTGGTTGTCAAACACCCAAACTTTGATCACGTAACTGTGAGGATGCTGCAATGGTCATCAGTGTGAGAGCTGATCAGAAGGCACTTTTTTCAGTGCCATTATAACTCTGAACAATCATTAAATGAAAGGTTGTAAGTTGAGGACTCCCTGTAAATTGTAAAAATGTAATAGAACAGTGGTGGCGAACCTATGGACGAGTGCCAGAGGCGGCACTCAGAGCCCTCTCTGTGGGCACACGCGCCATCGCCCCAGTCGTAGGCCTTCAGCTGGGTTTTATAAAACCATTTTGCTTTAGGCCTCTGCTGCCGTGTACAAAAAAAAAGTTCAATCAATCAGTCAATTCAACTTCTCGCGGGGAAAAAAAAGATCTTGCAAAATTGGAATTGATTGATTGAACTTTTTAGTCCACCCAGTCTACTGTTACCACTGCAGCCACGCCTACCCAATGGGCCACACCCACCCGGCACCCGACGATGCATAAGTGGGTTTTGTGTTGCAGTTTGGGCACTCGGTCTCTAAAAGGTTTGCCATCACTGTAATAGAAGTTCTTTGTATTACTTGACACAATGGCATGTAGGGATATTTTACTAGATACTTGTAGTAGTTATATATATATTGAAAAAGGTAAACATGAGTGTTCAAATTGTTATGCACTATAGCTTGGCATCTATATTACCTTATCAAATTTCAAATGGGACTACAGTATGTAATAGAATATGTGTAAATGGCTGTCTGTATCTTTTCCCAAAATAATCCTGAAATATTTTTGGTGACTTCTCTTGACGTATTGAGTATGTTGCTGTGGCAAATTATTACTTAGTAAGTAATTATTAATTTACTCTTTCCTGTTGAGTAGACACTGTAAAGAAAAGGTTCTAAACTTTATGTAGAATGTTGATATACAGAGTGCAACTTGAAGGCTGCTTTATTTAGCTCTGCAAGTATTCATTTCCATGCATTATTCACATTTTTATTGCTGCTAAATCCATATCCTTTCTTCAGGCGCTTCTGCAAATCGTTATGGTTGTGTTTGTACAAAATGTTAAGTTAAAATATGGTTGGCAAGGTTGTGCGAACGTTGCTGTTTAATGTATGATTCATTGTATTGAATCATTGTATGAACCCAGCCAATTTAATTAACTTGGGAAATAGCGATTAAGTATATCAGTTTCTCCCCCCTTTCCCCTGTGTGTGTGTGTGTGTGTGTTGCTACCCTACATCTTAGTAGGCCTGTAATGTTTGTGGCATCCAAACCTTGTGCAATGGACATCAATTGGAAATTTCTTCTGTTCCCCAACACCTCTTTTATATGTTTATGCCTAAAACAGATTCTTCATAGATTGCCACCCTGTGGCTTGTCCTGTTTCCAGTGTCATAGTGTGATTGACTCCCCACTTAATTTCTCTATGTGGAAATGGATGGGGGGTGTGTGCTTACTGCCTTCACCTCAGGCAGTCATAAGTTGTACAGGCCTGATGAATAACATGCTAAATAATTCTGAATGTTTTTGAATGCTCATAAAGCAAACAGCCTCAAAATGTTAAAAAAAATTAAAATCTTAATTGGCTTTCAAAAAGCATAACAGAAGCAAATAATATCTCATCATGACTTTCATCTAAATCGTTTGTTAAGGGGAAAATTAAAACAGTTCAGTAAAGTGGAGCCTATTTTTTCTTCTGGAAATTTGATCATATCTTGAAAGAGTTTGTTAAAAATGCTCAACATAGGGTTTGTTTATGGATTTATGATATAGCTGTCATGTATTTAGTCATTAGATTTATATCTAGCCATTCATTCAGGAATTCAAGTGTCACACATAACTCTCTCATTTTTTTCTCTGAATAGAAACCTTATGAGGTTCTCACCTCTCCTAATCCAGCATTTCCGTCACTACACCAAACTGGCTCTCATTGTGCAAAATCTATTTCTGTATACACTTCTAACACATTGCATAGCTTTCCTAAGCCAATATAAATAGCCAATGGTTTTGATGTTTATTTATTTAACAGGATTTTTGTATTTCTCTAGTCTCTGTCTATTGGCAATTTGCATTAAAAGCTCCCTACCCATAAACTAAAAGCCAACTGGTGGCTCCCCAAGAGCCAGACATAATTATTTAAAGTGCATTGTAGCACAAGATAAAGTGCACTGGATATACCTATGGGGTAGTGTCTTTGACAGTGTGGGGACTACCTCAGAGAAAGCTTGCTTTCAGATGTATCCTCTTCTTTCCTGTCATGGGGATGAAATCTTAAAACAGTCCTGTATATCCCTATTACATAATATATATAATTTATAGGCAGGAGTATAGATTTGCAGTTAGTAAGGGGCAGTTTGCAGATCGTTCTCATCTAGGCACGTGGTTCAGCATGGAACCTTTCTGCTCAAGCATACTAATTTCCATTCCATGACTACCAAAAGTCATCATTGGATTTGGGTTTAGCATATACATTCCTTCATGCTTTAGTTCATCAGAGTAGAAAGCCACAGCGAAAGCTAAGCTAAGGCAAATTCTGGAATCATTTTCTGGTTGAGGCTGGAGGTGGTATGCATTATACGTTCAAATAGCACGCCAGTGGCTAATACTTGCTATCAACACTTTTGGGGAGAAAAACTAATATGTATGTGCAAATGTATAAATAATACTCTATATCATCTATAGTGCCATTGCCGTATGCTAGGCAGCATCAGCCACAATATTAAAGCTCTTTGCCCTGTCCAATCAGCTGATGTCACACACTTTGCAGCTCTCAGCTTTGTCCAAGGTTACATTATCTTGTAGGCCTTAAAGGGAGCCACTGGGGCAGTGAATTATCTCTCTTTCTAGCTTCACTGCTTTCAGAATCTGAGAAATGATTGTGAAGACCTCTGAACATAAATTAAGTAAGGCCGTGAGTCATCGTTCTGAAGAATTGCTAAATGCTATGTCTACCCCAGCTTTTAATTGTATGAGTAGGAGAGACAATCGACCTTCCCTTCCTTCCCCCATACCCGAGACATGACACGGTGTGGTAATTACTCTAAATTTTCAGTACAGTATGACACAACTGGTTTTCTGATAATGGGTTGTCTTGAATTTATCACTTTTACATCAGGATTGGTATTTTTTTTATTCTGTAATGGAGACTTGAGTCAGAACATCAAAAGGGTATTTTTGGGAAATAGAACATATGCTGGCAAAAAGTCAAGACAAACATCTGATCTTAATAAGCAATGTGTTTAGAAGGGCTTTCTTTTTAGGCCATTCAAGTACTTGAGAATGTGTTTCATTAAGATGGAGAAGAAAAGAATTGAGCAGATTTTACTTTGTTCAAATGGTATATTTTTGACTTGCTAGAAATTTCCTTATACAGTGGTATGATAAAAATATTTTAACATTGCTATTCTTGTATGTGCTTTTGGTAAATAACTCTGAGGGACACAGTGATAATTTAAAATTTGCTTTTGGTAATCTTTGATTTTTTTCTTTTATTGTAGACAACGCCTGGATACCAAAACTGTCTGGCTCTATAAATGTGGATAATTTTTCATGAGAATATATCCCATTTAATATTTCACATTTCTTTCTTTGGTAGCTGTGTAAACTAGAACATAGGGCTTATTCATAGTAAGATGTATCAGTTCTCATTCTCAGTTGTGTTTGCAAAAAGTGAGATTAAGAACTTCCTAATATGTTGATAGCACTCTTAGAATTTTGTTTATTTTCAATTTAAAATGGGATTACCTAATGGAACTACAGGTATATATAAATAGTGATTGTTCAAGAACAATTGAGAGAACAGTCATTGTATGATGGACTGTACATTTATCTTAGGGCCCTATTTGTTCTTTATTTATCCATCTAAGTTCCCAAGAGATTTATTGCCAGAATGAGCCTTCTCATTGAAAAGCAACAGAGCTTACTGTTCTTGCCACTCATGGGTAAAGGTGGAATACGGAATATATACTTCTCGGTTTTGACATGGCCCAATGGAGGGGTGTGTGTGTGTGTGTGTGTGTGTGTGTGTACATGTATACGTATTACATTTATATGCCGCCCATCTCAGTATCCAAAGATATGGTTAGTTTTTCATTGAATAGGCCAGTGGTGGCGAACCTATGGCACGAGTGCCAGAAGCGGCACTCAGAGCCCTCTCTGTGGACACATGCGCCATCACCCCGGTCCTAGGCCTTCAACTGGGTTTTATAAAACCTTTTTGCTTTAGGCCTCCGCCGCTGTGTGCAAAAAAAAAAAGGTTCAATCAATCAGTCAATTTCAACTTCTCGCGGGGAAAAAAAAAGATCTTGCAAAGTTAGAATTGATTGATTGAACTTTTTAGTCCCACCACAGCCACGCCCACCCAATTGGCTACACCCAGCCAATGGGCCACACCCAGCCAATGGGCCAAACCCAGTCGGCACCCGACAATGCATAAGTGGGTTTTGGGTTGCAGTTTGGGCACTCGGTCTCTAAAAGGTTCGCCATCACTGGAATAGGCAGTTTGTTTCTATGACCATGCTGACAAAGCAGCATTCAAAAGAGCATCCCAAAGTTGAGATCATCACATATCAAAGTATTCTAAGGTATCATATTTGAGATGTCCAGGATCATTTTTACCCATTATTTTCAAGACATAACTATACATGTCAGTTCCTAGAATACAACATCTCTGATGCTGTCGTAAAGCAACATGCTGGATGTATATAGTATCCCAATACCCCATTCACATCTCTCCTTAATGCCTTGAAATTGTTCAGTTAAAATTCAGCAATGACGTGGCTATAAGATTGTAAGAGCGGAAATCCGAATGACTTATTTCCCAGAGCTTCCTGCTTTCCAAACTTCATTTTTACACACCTGGAAAGACCAAAATAAAACCCAAAGAAAATTTGACCATCCCTTTTGGGACATCCTTTTGAATCAGTAGATAACCTCTTGCGGCCCTTCAAAATCTTGATAGGGTTAGGTGCACAGTCTCTGAACCTGCAGAGGATGCCCTTCTCTGCTCTAGTGTATAATGTGAATTATTAAAAAAAACAAAGAGCATAGCTATCGTGAAAAAGTAATTGCTCTCTTATCGCATCTGTCATCCATATTATGTGAAAGCAAAGGAGTTTAGTTGAGTGGTTATGAGAAAGTCCTGTGATGTGTGTGATGGTTATTAAGTTACAGCTGTCAGATCCCTAGCAGTCATTCAGCACCTCTTTTATTGGTAAATTCATTAGGGTGGAGATTATTTGATCTCCTTGCTAACTGCCTCTTGGAGCAGTGTGGAAGTTGCTACTTGCTTTCCTGGTACAGGAATAATGTGACCATATTCCAGCCTTGTAATATTTTCCAACCACTATGCACTTTCACAGGCTCAAAGTGAAGCTCATTAAGCTAATTTAGTTTAGAGTCATTGGGAAGTCTTTTTAACTGCTTGTTCCAGATTAAATAATTGATTCTGAAAGTTCATCCTTATATTTCCTTGTCCTGGCATTTTGAGATGGTGATCCAGCAAAAAATGTTTTCCATGAGAAAATGGAACAAGTCTTTTTTCATGCAGGTATTTTGGGTAGTGCATAGGAAGAATGAGGGAGATTGGCTACTTTTAAGGCTGTAATTGACATTGCAGGATTGCCCTCTCCCTATCTGGCTACTCTGAGCCTCTATGTCGACTTCTCCTTTGGCTGGAGAAACCATACTCTCCCCAGTAACCAAGTATTTAGGATCAAGGAAATGTCTGAGTGAGCATCTTTTAAGTCTGACAAAGTGAATGGAGAAGCCAAATTCACTTAACAACCAGGTTACTAACTTATCAACTGCAGTGATTCACTTAACATCTTTGGCAAGAAAAGTTGTAAAATGGGGCAAAATTCACGTAAATATCTCACTTAACAACAGGAATTTTGGGTTCAATTGTGATCATAAGTTAAGGACTACTTGTACACAATACAAAAAGCAATTCAGGGACAATAGTGTTCCAGGTAGTAGTATTTCTTCCCATCTGAAAGAAAGCCCTCTACCAGGAGTATGGAGAAGAACCCTAAAAACATAATCTTGTGAATTTCTTGAAAAGTATATATTTAATCCCATCCAACTAATAGCAATTAGTTCAACAAACACTGAGAGCCAGTGTTTTGAACTTCTGGAATTCCAGTTCAGAATTCTTATTGGAAGCAAATTAAGCTTCCTGCAGTCCAATTGCTCCCATATGATTCCTTTTGTTAGTGATAGTGACTAAACAAAACAGGTAATCTCTGCTTTGCCTTGTTAGGATAGTAAGAAGCAGAGATCTCCAGTGTAAAGCTAAGCAAATTAAATCAAGCTGCCCTTGATCCGTTGTATTCTGAGCACTACTTACAGTTTCTAGCTCCCTTTTTGATGGCTCATGTAGCCAAGACTTCACTGCTGAAAAATTGGGAGCAAATGCTGAAAAATGGCAATTTCCTCATTTATTTCAATTGTGCACTAACTTTCAGAAAAGTGGAAAAATGTGAAAAAATAATTTAATATATCCTTTTTAAAAAAAAAAAAAACCTATCCTCCATTAAAATAGGAAAAGGAATGGAGAAGCAGAAAATTCTGTCCTCTGATGATATTACTGTCCCATTGCCTTTGGCTTTGAAAAAATAAATTGTATAAAAAGTGCAATCCCCAGCCACAAAATGAAGTTTTGCCTCTCTGAAGGGTTCTGAGTTAGCATTGTATCAAAATTGGCCTACAAAATCATCATGCAATATCACTTTTATTCAAATTGTGTGTTGTCACATAGTTTTGTACAAGATTGTTTTTTTAAAAAAAATCTCTTTTGTACTAAGATGTTACAGTAAGCCACACACTGGAATCTTTTATCTCTATTAGCAAGCCTTAGGATCACAAGACAGGAAAGTTTCAGTTTAGCCTTCACTCTGTTGGGCTAATTTTCCACAGGCAGATATATTTTAAATGTAACTATAGCTACAGGTAAAAATGCCTTTGAATCAAACACAGCTTCTGATGATTCCATGAATATAGCCAAAGCTGTAGGTTAGACTGAGAAGTTGGAAAAAAAACAGCTTGGAAGAACGGAAAATCAAAAACATATCCATACTGTTGCTACAAAAAACACATAGCATGTCCATGCAGCCAGTAAGATTCAAAACAGGCTTTGCTGTGAATATTGAAAGAGCATTAAAAACCAAGAGAAATTATTGACATCAGTTGTCGTGTTTCAGAACTGGATCTTCCCATAAAGCAACAAAAAAGACATTCTGTTTTCCAACAGAAAAGCTACTGTGAAACATTATTTGCTTGGTGGAGTTTTAATGATGAATCCTATCTTTATAAGGATCTCTATCTGTTATTCCTAATGAATATGTAGGTCCATAAAGTTATTCTGTTACTGGCATTAAATTGTTCAGCTGATCTCCAAAATGCAAAAATTGAGCTGTTTCATCCCAAGGCTAACAGTGAAATAGAGAAAATATTTTACAGCTTGTTGGGGTAGGGACTTTATAAAACAGAAACATCCTGAAAAAAGTCCCACAAAGACAAAAATACATTAAGTGCTTTCTTAATGATAAATTGATTAATACAGATTTTTGATAATGTTGATCTTGTCATCATAAAAATAGCACTTCAGTGACTATGATTCTTCTAGAAAATTTTACCTAAAATGATTCTCAGTTTTCAGGACCCTAGTCGTCATTTCTGCAAAAAAAATAATGCTAAAAGCATTGTATAGCATTCTTTTACATTTGTTTCCATGGGTTGCAAATCACATGACTCAGGAGTAGGAAACATGTTTCAACAAGCATATTTGAAATATTGAGAGGATGTGTAAGCACATTCACAAAATGGTTGCCTTGGGAGACTTTGCTTGCATCATAGGGAGCAAGATGACTCATAAAAATAAAGATTTACAAGAATGTGAACTATCCTAATGGATCTTTGTGGAGTCAAAACACATTCCTTTAGTTAAATATGGTGTTTTTCTTGGGCAGTATATCAGCTTATTTAATTTTAAAACATGACAATAATTTGTTCCCTGTTGCTAAGCTTGTCTTGTGATATGCGAATAGAAATCAAAGATTATAGAGGGTAGACATGTGATCTGAGAAGATAATGGTAAACTGTTTATTTTGATCAGTTTTTGAACAGCTATTAAGTCATCCATTTGAAAACCATTAGATAGATTGATATCCTAACCATGAATAATGGAACACATAAAACATCTTTAATAAAAAGCTTTTATGGGGAACTATGGCTGTTTATATGACTTCTCCATTCTTTCCCAGAGAAATGCAGCATCCTGATAGTAACAAAAATGCATTTTCCGGGGATTTAAGAATAGGCAAACTAATTATAGATGTTTTGGATTACACCTTCCATAATATCTTAACATTTTGGAGCTGATGAAAGCTGAAGTCCAAAATATCCACATGACTTCTTGGTAGGCTACTCCAGATCTAGCGGTGGTGCTTTCTGAGCTTGGTTGCTTTCTTGCAGACATTTTATTACCCATCTAGGTAATATCAATGGTACCAGATCTAACCATTCTTCCAGTCAAGAAGCCATAGTCTGCTCTGTGAGGAGATATTTTGGAATTAGTTACAGTTATACTCATATATGTAGTTTCTAATCTATGTGTGCAACATGAGTATGTATTTCAAAGTTACAGATACCTGAATATTTGGGAGCCTAACAGTGCACCATTATAGGGCAGGGGTGTCAAACTCGTGACATCGCGCTACGTATTGGGCCGGTTTTGCCATTGCCGGCAATGGGGTGGGCGCAGCTTCAGTATGATGAAACCGGCCCGTGGGCCAGCAGCTTGACACCTCTGATGTAGAGGAAGTCTGATTGACAAACCTGAAAAGAGCAAAAAGCTTATTTTGATTTTTAACATCAAGAATAAATTGGTACTATACAAATATCCCATTTAAAATGCTTCAATTATTTATTTGATACTCTTATTTGGACTGGGTTATTTAGAGGACAGTTTTTAAAAACATAGGTTCTGTACTAAAATTAGTTTGATATTGTCAAGTCCTAGGACTGTTTCCAATACACCGGTGATACACCTGTGAACCATCTGTCTTTCTCCAGGAATTTACAGAATAGAAATAAAGCTCAGGGGACACAATCCAGTGATGGAGAAGGGAAAAAAGTGTTAGAAATAGTATCTAAAGTGTGTGTTTATATGTACATACATACATTACATAACATACTTCTGTGCATTTATTCTATTATGTCATAATAAAACTTCCTGTTATTACCATATCTCAGGGGTGTCAAACTGCCGGCCCAGGGTCCGGTTGCATCATGCAGAGGCAGCGCCCACCTCAGCTCTGGCAATGCGAAAAAAGTCATGATAATGTCGCAACACGTCACGTGACGCGGCGAGTTTGACACCCGTGCCATATCTGTATATTATGATGTGTAGCCCCTCCCCATGTTTTAGTCTACAACAGGGGTCTTTAAACTTGGCCCTTTTATGACTTATTATTATTATTATTATTATTATTTTAATTTCTATACCGCCCTTCTCCCGCAGGACTCAGGGCGGTGCACAGCATATTAAAACAGATACACATATCAATAAAAATAAAAACCCCTCTAAAACCAAATTAAAACCAAATATTCGAAGCTGTGTTCCAATTAAAAATTGTACCTAAAATCGTCCCTAAATAAAATCCTCCTTAGGTCAGGCCCGCTTGCTGGAAAAGCCATGTCTTGAGGGCGCGGCGGAAAGTAAGGAGATCCGGAATCATCCGGATCTCGGGGGGTAGTTCGTTCCAGAGGGTGGGGGCACCCACAGAGAAGGCCCTCCCCCTGGGGGTCGCCAGCCGACACTGTTTGG
>NW_015386999.1:7851-22532 GCF_001527695.2 Protobothrops mucrosquamatus | reverse complement strand
TACCACGGACCTGGCATTACATAGCATCAGCCGAAGGTCCCGGGCCGGAGGGTCTGAGTCTCCCGGGAACCGAGTGGAGACCTGAGGACCGGAGCACCCACAAGCTTGTAAATAGCGTGTGCGTGCTCCCCTAACCTGATATGGTCCTCTGCTCCCGCCATATCTGCCTCTCCCACTGACCGTACTGATTCCCTCCTCTCCATTCTTTCCCAGAGAAATGCAGCAACCTGATAGTAACAAAAATGTATTTTCCGGGGATTTAAGAATAGGCAAACTAATTATAGATGTTTTGGATTACACCTTCCATAATATCTTAACATTTTGGAGCTGATGAAAGCTGAAGTCCAAAATATCCACATGACTTCTTGGTAGGCTACTCCAGATCTAGCGGTGGTGCTCTCTGAGCTTGGTTGCTTTCTTGCAGATATTTTATTACCCATCTAGGTAATATCAATGGTACCAGATCTAACCATTCTTCCAGTCAAGAAGCCATAGTCTGCTCTGTGAGGAGATATTTTGGAATTAGTTACAGTTATACTCACATATGTAGTTTTTAATCTATCTGTGCAACATGAGTATGTATTTCAAAGTTACAGATACCTGAATATTTGGGAGCCTAACAGTGCACCATTATAGGGCAGGGGTGTCAAACTCGTGATGTCGTGCTACGTATTGGGCCGGTTTTGCCATTGCCGGCAATGGGATGGGCGCAGCTTCAGTATGATGAAACCGGCCCGCAGGCCAGCAGTTTGACACCCCTGATGTAGGGGAAGTCTGATTGACAAACCTGAAAAGAGAAAAAAGTTTATTTTGATTTTTAACATCAAGAATAAATTGGTACTATACAAATATCCCATTTAAAATGCTTCAATTATTTATTTGATACTCTTATTTGGACTGGGTTATTTAGAGGACAGTTTTTAAAAACATAGGTTCTGTACTAAAATTAGTTTGATCTTGTCAAGTCCTAGGACTGTTTCCAATACACCGGTGATACACCTGTGAACCATCTGTCTTTCTCCAGGAATTTACAGAATAGAAATAAAGCTCAGGGGACAGAATCCAGTGATGGAGAAGGGAAAAAAGTGTTAGAAATAGTATCTAAAGTGTGTGTTTATATGTACATACATACATTACATAACATATTTCTGTGCATTCATTCTATTATGTCATAATAAAACTTCCTGTTATTACCATATTTCAGGGGTGTCAAACTGCCGGCCCAGGGTCCGGTTGCATCATGCAGAGGCAGCGCCCACCTCAGCTCTGGCAATGCGAAAAAAGTCATGATAATGTCGCAACACGTCACGTGACGCGGCGAGTTTGACACCCGTGCCATATCTGTATATTATGATGTGTAGCCCCTCCCCATGTTTTAGTCTACAACAGGGGTCTTTAAACTTGGCCCTTTTATGACTTGTACTGAAGTTAAGGGTCTTAAGGAGTCGGTCCGTACGACCGACTCCTTAAGACCCTCAACTTCAGGTGTTCAGTATTTTCCCGGTTCAAACTTCTGGGGACCAGATGTTGGAGTTAACCGAATTATCTTTATCATTCGGTTTTAATGGTTCAGTCTTAAAACCGTTTCTTATTCTATTTACGAACTGTCTAACTTTTGATTGAATTAAGTAATTTACATCATGATATTGAAAACCTCGTTAGAAAATAATATTTGATAATAAGCATTTTGAAAAACCTGAATGATCAAAGTAAAGTAATAGTTTTATTAATATAATTTTATAAAACCTCCTTCCTTTTCACTAACTTTGAAACAATCTTTGAAATCTCTCCTCATTCAAGTGTCTCATCACTTACTCAGTTTGATTTTATTTTGCAAGAATGGAGATTGTTGACTAAAATTAAATGTAATTAACCTATCAACTTCTTCAAGAATTTTAATGTTTATTGGAAATTTTTGATTCTTAATTTTGTACTTTATCTTCTAAATTTGAATTTGATTTGTTCCATATACCTATATAGATAGTGAATGCAGGCTCTTATTTAAAAGTTGATAATTTGCACAAAATGATAAGCTGCTATTCGTTTCAACCATGATTTGTTAAATGGCCACAGTGGACTGGTTCACAGATGAGATTAAGACATAAATTATGGCTTACCAAATACATTGCTTGACTTTACACATTGGGATATGTCAAAAGCAGACAAACCACATTACAATTTAATGTGATGTGGTAGTAGCTGAACAGATGAGCTTCTCTAAATCAGAAGTGAGCCATATGTGCTTCTTATGTCAAAAACCCTATTTTTATCCCATTTTCAGGGCTCAGAATACTTGGGGAAAAAGATTATTTTATTGGGGAGTTAAGGGGTAAAATTAATCTAAGCTTTCTTTAAATTCTTTAAATTCCTCCCTTAAAATGGAATGATTTCATTCATTTGTGGGGAGCGTTAAGGGGCAAAGTAAGCTAATATTTGATAGCAGTTGTAGTTTTTGAAGCCTTGCCTTACGCATACACAAAAAATCATCACATAAACTATCACCACGCTAAAAACAAAAAAAAAACCAAAATCAAATTTGCTTCCATTTCTTCTTGAAATTAGTGCAAACTGTATTTCCATTTTTACTGAAGAATTTCAGCAATTGTTTTTGTTTAGGGCACTGAATAAATATTTTATGTCATATATCCTACACTTTAAACAATTCAGAAAGTGCCTTGTATGTGTTTCCCAAATGAATAGCATTCAAAAATAGACTTAATTTATTTTAACACATCAACTTTGGAATGTGCCATCAAGTATTTGGAGCTGTAAACCAGGACTCCTTTTTTCAGATATTAGTTAAGCTTCCTGGCAGGAAGAACAGCTGGTCAGGTGCAAACCGGACCCTGCATGTAGCTCTGATCAGTTTGTCAGAATCTAGATCAGGAGTCTTCAAACTTGGCCCTTTTATGACTTGTGGACTTCAACTCCCAGAATTCCTCAGCCAGGCAAGCTGGCTGAGGAATTCTGGGAGTTGAAGTCCACAAGTCATAAAAGGACCAAGTTTGAAGACCCCTGATCTAGATGTACTGTTCTATAAGTTATTTTGGAAGTTGTACCTATTTCATTTGGAGCAGTATATATTGCTCAGAAGTTGTATTTTAGCATGCTAGTACAGTATCTGGCATTTCTGTCCATGGTAATTAAGAAAACCAAATTGTTGGAGGCTTAGCCTGTTAGGATAAACCCATTCATCATGTTCATGAAATGATGAGTCTGAAGAACCCTGAACTGACAGTTATTTAAGCATCTTCGCAAATTCTTGCCTTAAAATAATACAAGACCTGATAAATAAGTTTACTATCAGCAAAAATGGGATGAATGTAACACTATAAAAAGGATCCTTTATCCTACTCTATTTTGCCTTATTTCTCCATAAAAATAATATAAAAGTAGAAGGAAATTGGTGCCAGTGAAATAGATGCCAACCTCAATTTAATCATAGCAACATTGTCAAACCTATGTGGAAAAATGGTAGATACATATGTAGAATGTTGTAATAACTGGAAAATGTATAAATAAACATAAGAAATTTTCTTCCCTTCTTTCACTTATGTTTTAGCTGGGTAGAAATGGTGAGGAGAGGGATAAGAGGTAGTCATTTTAAACAGTGTACTTTTTTTTTTGGCCTTTCCAAATATATTAGACCACAGCTTGCATAATTTCGAGTCATTTGTATTTTGTTTATGCTGGTTAGAATAGGAATTATATATTACTGTATATAATCCCAGCTCATTTGAATGGCATTAGTAAGTCTTTAGTGCAATTTCTGGAATTATAAACTATCTTGCTCCTCAGTGATTATACATTGTAGTTAATTAGAGTATGGATGCTGATTCTTCTCTTAACTTATAGCCAATTCTGAATACCATTTGAAGTGATGGGTTTAGCTAAGAGTGCCTGATCTCTGTGCAATCAAAAGCTGGATCCTCCTCTGAGAAATCCAGTGTATTTTGCCACTGTTCCTTTAGCTTAACAACTGCATTCCCCTTTCAGTTCTTCTTTGTAATAATGCTTGTAGAAGCTGCTGCTGCATGCAAGCAATTTGGGTAATAAATAATGCACATCTAGTAATACTTGACCTAAACATGAAAATTGCATCTGTACTTACAGGCACAAAAAGTTCACAAATATATTGATTTACTTTCCAAATGTTACTTATTTGATGATGTTGGAACTCAATATGGCAAAGGTAATCTATAAAATTTCAAAGAAGTTTATTTTCTGTGGCAATCTTTTATTTTGCAGGTGTTGGATGTTGAGGTGCTTTTTCCTAAAATTCAAATTGTCACCTTTTTATTTGCATTGTGAAACTATTTCTACTGATTTGTGTGACCTTGTTAAATGCAATGAGATGGGGCAAGCACAAAATTTTGGCCTATTTTTTTTAAAGGACTGTGAATTATCATTCATAGGAATGAATAAAATACAACTTTACATATAAAAAGAATGCACGCTATTGGAAGACAATATTCTATTGGCGCTGAAGACAACTAGAATGGAGTTAGACATTTTTTCTTAAGTATCTCGTGGGTTAGCATTAGTCCAGACTGATCTAACACATTAATGAGAACTGAACTGTAATGAATTTCCCTATGAACCGGTTGTTAAGAAGACATATATGTCAATTCAATTTTCTTCTTAAAACCACAAGTGCTTCAGTTGATGAACATAAAAAGAATACAAAATTAAACCAGTAAATGTTCTGGCTGAGAAAAAGAAAATGTTGAGAACACATTCAGATATAAAACTTGCTTTAATAATAATGTTATGTGAAGACAAGCTAGGACAAGCACTAATGCGGTTCTCTAGGAACAGATTTCTTAAGAACTAAAACACCGAATGACATGTTGGATATTATGCAAGTGAACTTCTGATTGCGCAATGGGATTTGGCCTTGCTTTTCCCTCCTCATGCTACCAACAGATGCTTCAGAGAATTTCCCAATGTTTCAGATCAGATTTGTAGAATGTGAAGTGCAGGAGGGAGAATCTATACTGCAAGCAAATGTTCTGTGAACAACTAAACACATTTGCAAACAACCCACTAAAGATCTTTCTTTTTTTACTTCAAACAACTGGCCTCTACTGAAAGCTCCAAGTATCCCTGACAAACAATTAAGGAGAGATACTCGTGGTAAAGTATCTCATCCACAGCTTATATAATTCTTTCATAATTAACTTCATTTTCTGCAATAGAAAGAAAAGAAAGCAAACAGGCAGGCGAGATGAGATGGTTCATGGTAGTGTGGAAGATAATTAAGGAATACTTCCTTACCTGTTTCAGTAGTACAACACAAACCATTTGGACACTGTTTTGCTTAATTTATTGTGCATTTTAAACATTTTATACAGTGGCATTTACATAAAGTCTTATAAAATCATGCAGGACACTCCCAACCTTGTTTCAACTACCTTTCTTAAGATTTCTGTGGTTTTCATTTATATGCTGTCATGCTTATCTTTGCATCTCTGAAATCTAGTTTGCACAGCATCTAGTTTAAAGAACAGCTGAGAGTTGTGGAGAGCTGAGTCCACACTCCATATGTGGCCTTTTCTTCCATAATATGGAATTGCAGGCTTGGATGCCTCTAAATAACCTCAAGAATAGACACTGCAGCAGAATTGCTACTTACAACTTTTGTCAGCTTTTATTCTCAGTTTATTTGGAAAGCCAGTTTAATATAATAAGCCAGAACAGAAGGGAAAATGGGAATGCAGAATATATCAAGACTTGGCAGTGGCCACTTGATGAAGTCACAGGCTGATTTTATATGTATTTCAAGAGGATTGTTTTTTTGTTTTATTTTTCATCTTCATAGTTTGACACATTTATGATTGTATGTATTTATCATTTATGATTGTATGTATTTATCATTTATCACATGTGGCTTATTTAATTCATGTGGCCAGCGTCTCTTTACTGTTGTGGCAGAAATTCTGTGATGCTGTGGGATTATGTAGAACAGATAAAATGAAAAATAAAATAGCACAGATGCTCAGACAAGTAAGTTATTCCTTAATTAGAAAAGGAAGATATTATTATGGATTTTTCACCGTTTAAAATCTTGTAATATATTTTTCAGAATTCTTTCTTAAATGGTTTATTCAGCCAGGGATTTGTGGGAGAGATGTAGAAATAGAATTCTTTTTTTATGTCTATGTAACATAGTACAACATAAATAGCCAGATGCTTATATATATTCTTGACATGAATACACCTTGTTCTTGTCTAGTAGATTGTTCTTAAGTATATATTTGGGGTTGCTTCATATGAGTTCACTATATTTTAATGTCTAAGAAATCTCTGTACATTGAGAAAGGTTAAAGTTTGTATTTTGTCTGCCTCCAGTATTTTTCATATCTGTTAATTATAGTTTATTTATTTAAACCTTAGTCTTAGGGAGCACATCTGTATGTCTTCTGAATTTCAGTCTCTTTCTGGTATTTCCTCATGCAAAAATGGACAACTACGGAAAATACGTCTGGAGTTTTCAAAGCTTTAAGTGTTGGAAAGGTAGAATGAATGATGCATATTCATTTTCATCAAGGACATAATTCTTTAGCCATCTGATTTTAACAACATTGTCTTTATATTGGGTGATTTTGTTTTATTATGTTTATCTTCAACTGGTCAATTACATTTCAGCTATGTCTTCCTGTAGCTGACTGGAAATTTGCCACCTTTGTGAATCTAAACCTGAGACAAAATGCAAAATTGTTATCTTAGCATATTCTATTCTCTTTGTTTCAGGAGAATTGCTAAGTCAGCCCAGGCCAGAGGGAGTGACTGAGATCATCTGTCCGAAGAATGGTAACGAGCGAGTGAATGTGGCTTTGGTTTATCCCCCTACTCCAACAGTGATCAGCCCTTGTTCCAAGTGACTGCTGGAAGTCGCCTGCCTTGGCCCCTATTATAAGGACACTTCAGATGCCCCTTAAACCCTTGCTAAGCATTTTCGGAGATGTACCACTCAGAGATGGATCTAATTATTTATGGGGCCTGAATATCACAGCTTGGGAAATAAAGGTATGGTGGGGTTGCTTCTTTTGCAAATGGAAAACACACTACAATTTAGTCAAGATGGGAGGGGGTATCAGAAGTTTCTGAGACTGGTTTTTCTTTTTTGAAATTTATCCTTTATAGTACGCATTTGGGTATTTCTGTGCTTCCTGTGCTTTGGATTCTATCAACAATTTATAATCTGAGCAAACATTGACTGCCTGGGGAGTAAATTTTTTGAGAGTTCATAGTCACCTTTATCAGAAGTGTCAGAGGAAGCAATTCCTATTTGTATATGTATCTAGAGAACACTAGTGTGAGCAGGACATTTCCAGGAACTGAGAGCTATTTCTATTTCTGTTCTCAACCTCCCACTGTCCCCCTAGAAAGTCCAGGATGTTACTGCCAGTATATCAAAAATTTGTCAAATTTTTCAAGGATTTTCAGCATCCTTATTTGGGGCTATTTTGCTCCTATTCCCATCCTTAAGTACCTGGAAAAAAAAGAGGAAGGGAATTAAAATTCAAACTTTTTCTTTCCAAAACATTAACATGTCTTTGAAAGATTTCCTGCAGCCTCCAAAAGGCCATTATCATGAATTGTGGCCTCTGAGCACTCAGAAGTTTATCTCCCCTGTCTACTTATACAATCGTTCCCATAGTGAGCCAATGCTTTTTAAACCAAACACTGATAAAATTTATTTATTTTTCTCTACTAACTACCTGGAACAGGTCTGACTATCAATACGAACAAAGTTCCTATTGATGACAAGTATTTTAGGTTATCCTGTTGTTATAATTATTCTAATAAAACAAATATTGAACGTTTGAAGTCAACTGTATTTACCTGAAAGGAAGACTTTTTTTTAACACTTTACATTTAAAATGGAAGGGCTCATTCCTTTCAGTTCTGTTACCTCAGAACAAGATAACTGAGGCAGATAAATTGGTTTTAGTATAAAATCCCCTTTGAATGGGGGAAGGATGATGTTTTAAATTCAGGGTCATCCTTCTTTTAGAAAGAGGCTGTATTAAAACAATTCATAATAGCTATTCAGTACTGACTGATTTTATGATTGCAGGAGTAATACTGAACCACAACTCCCTCCTGTTATTAATTCTTTCAGATTGCCATCACTAAGGATCACAAAAGGCAGATCAACCATGATAGCTTTGTACAGAGACTGACTATTCCAGAGCATTAGAGAATGGCTATCCCTATTATGCTCTGCACATGGATTTCCTGAAGATATCCAAGATTTGGTTGATATTAGTTGCTCATTTTGATAGGTGTTGATCTCATTTAGTAAGAATAAACAAGTCTGTTCCCCTCAGTTGTCCTTAATTTTATTATAGAGATTTATTTTATTTGGGGGTCAGGCAGCAATAAGGTAACTGAATATATATTTGGAACCATAAGCACTGTGAACCTTGAGACTTCAGCTCTGCCTTCTTCTAATATACAGATTAATGAGAGCAGGTGTGCTGAAGGCTGTGCATTGGGGTGGACACAAATCTGCAGTCTACATGAATTGATCCTTTTCACCGATTGGGGTTGGACTGATATGCTCAGAAGAAACAGAAAGCATCCTCATCCTGATCTACTGTTACATTTGATTACCCTGCAGTATGAAGGCTCTCACAAGAATCAAGACCATTGTTCGCTGAGAACACTATTGACCTGTGTTTTGCACTTGTTTGGACTCACGAATGTAGGCTTTTTCTCAATGTATGTACCATTAGATGTACCTGAAGAAATATCTAATGAAAAGGAATTGTTGTTAACTTTGGTGGTTTCTGTGCAGGTAGGTGTTGAATTTATCACTGGCAGCTTCAGTTGGCCTCTCCAGCAGGCAAGAAGTCTAGCGTCTATTCACTTCTTCCACAGTCTTTAGAAGCCAAGAAAACTGCCAAAATGGTGCTTGGGGAGTTCGATTATGTCTGTGGGATACCTTTTTAATTCTCCTGAGTGTTTCAGCCCAATTATGCCGTCTTTTAAATCCTATATAGGAAGCTTACACATGTACACCTGTTCCTCAGTTATTGTCTGAGATATAACAAGAGATAATCTGGGGCAGAACTATATAAATTTAATGGAGCCGAACTTATTAAATACCAACAATCTTCCATTTCACCCACAAGTACAGTCATCATGATGACATAAATGGTCTGAATGATCCTTATATAAATTCACTACATCATGGAATTTTCACTGAAGAAAAAACTTCTTAGATAAATTGTTATCAGGGAGTTCAAGTCAGATTTTGGAGTTCACCCAGCCTTAGTTAAGCACTACTAACTGAGTTCCTTTGGCCTGAACCAAAACAGCTAGGTTTATTTTCACATAATTACTGCCAAATAACCTAATGTAGCCTTGCAAATAAATTTGCAAAAGGTAAACATCTGCAAAATTGTTCCTGTTGCTTTCACAGAAACAGCCTAAAAAGGAAGAACTGGGAAAGAGAGAATGGACTCTTTTTTTTTCTTTTCAGTTTATAAATACATCTCACTGTTTGGGCCATAAACAGGCTTGTTCCCTACGTAGATAGTTTAGCAGAGTGGGGTAGTTTGAAGCCTGAATGTGCAGGGTAACTACTTGTGAAGGCAAACATTACATAGTAGCCTCATATATAACCTCATATATAGTCCCCAAAACCTCTTCTCATTTGCCATATACTTTTAAGATGTGATGACTTAGAAATGAAAGGCAGGTGAACTCCATCCATCTCTCCGATTTTTATCTGAACTTTCTCCCATTGTCAACCAGTGAAAAATTCTGTACAGTCATGGGCCTTGTTCTGTTCTGCTGGGGAGGTATTAGTACTTTGAAACAGAAGATGTGCCTGATCGCACAATATTTTCATCTTTCTTAACTTGAACTGGATTTTAGTAGCATGCCACAGGATACTATTATTTATTCTGATATGTTTAATTTGTATTTCTACGTTTCCCAGGTTTATTACTTCTTGACTTCAGTTCAGTCTCTCGCAATTCCTTTTGGATTGGTTAGAAGTTAATTTGAAATCTGATTCCACCTACTTGCCATCCTTAATATGGGATGGCAGGAGAAGCAAAGAAAGAGTAACGTCTAGTATGCCAGAATTATAACATTGCAGAATCTCAGATTAGCTTTGTATCAATTATAAATTCTAAAAGCTCTTTAAGCCCTTTTCAGGAAAGGCCCATTTGCTGTGAACAGCTCTTTTTGGAAATGTTCTTCCCTTCTTTCCCTCCCACTTTTTATTTTTATTTTTTCAGTTTCTTGGATTTGGCCTGCAAAGGGACTGGCAATTAAGGAGACATTCTTTCTTCTGCTCATTTGGCTCTTTTCCCTTGTTTAGAACATCCATCCGTTCATGGTCAATTTTTTTAGGAGCCTGCTTGAATTAGCCTTAATATTAGCTCGGCTCTTAAAAGGTTGCTGAGCTATGTGAAAATCCAGGAAATGCCGGTCATTGAGATAGCATCCCAGCCTAATTTGCACATATTATCTGCTCCCTTTCATTTTCATTTAATTTTAGAATTCATTTGGCCAGCAGTTAGTAAAACTGCACAGCAGGCTAGTTTAAAATAAGAAATAGTTACCATTATTCTCCTGTTTTACTTGGAGTCACACTTTTCCCTCTGCATACTTGTTCACAAATTGTTACTTAGGATTATAGTGATGCACTAATTCGGAGGTCTAGTTGGAAGCATCGTTAAAAAAGCAATTACAAAACTCAAACAGAAGTAAGTGTCATCCAAAGTAATATTCATTCCAGAGAGCAGATGAAGATCAGGTTGATTTCCCAATAAAGGATTTAAGGAATAGCCAAAAAAATTCTGTCCTAGATGTATTTATGAAAGAGTTGACTTGTTTCAGTAATACAAAATCAACCATAGAGGTGAATTGTTGTTAGAGAAGGCTTGTCAGTTGAAAAAGAGATTAACTTGCTAATTATTGGCCACACTGAAATTGGTGCCTCTTAGTCGGCAGACGCAAATGTTTAACACAATTTGTTTTTCTCAAATGATTGGATATGTTTGTTTTTCCAACAACTAAGTTTGTCCATTGGTTTTATAAATATCCACATAATGAATACACTGGCTTTGGCGCATACATGAAGAACACTATTATTCTTCATATTGCATACTCAAGTTTAAGAAGTTCAAGTCCATTCTAGTTAGTAAATAAACAAGCACTAACAAATCATCAGACAAGTAGCTGCCTGTTTGATAATTTTGACTAGTGGGACAACAGAGTCCATATTTATAAACCAGAGACATGAAAGTTCTCAGTTTTTTTAACTGTGAGCAAAAAATCATTTTAAGGTGTATATGAATTACCTCAAAAGACATTCGCTCCTAGATATACAGTATATATCTGGCAAACCAGATAAATCTTATTTAAACAAGGATGATGGCTGAGAAAAAGCTATTGAGCTTTTCTTTCTACCATCCTATCATCAAACTTGCTCCTGCTCATTATCACAGCTATTATATTGAAATATAATCCATATTGGGATAAGAATATTGGACACTGATTGTTTCTTTTTGGAAAGTTCAGGGCAGAAGATCACAGGCTGCAAATATCGTAAGACTCTAACATTGTCCCACATATTGTCCCCTCCTCCTCCACCGACCTCTGAAAAGTTTGGCCTGGTTCCCATTCTGATGCAGTTTGAGGATTATCTGAAAGGATATACAATTATCATATTCATTTTGGTTGCTAGACTATCCAGTTTGTTCAGTGTCCCCTTACCAACTGGTAAGTGGACAGGCCACCTGGATTGATACTGGCATGTGTGGAGAAAAAAAAGATTTCCTACTAACTTGTAGCCACTATCCAAACATTTACAGAGTGCCAAGTTGGAAATGGCTCTTTTAACACTGAATACAGTAAAAAGGGGAAGATTTTGTACTGGAATCTTTCCCTCTCTTCTATTATGATTGTCTCATACAAGTTAAAAATACTACAATAAACTGAACAACTACTAGGTCCAGAGTTTCCCAGCCTTTTGGGAGTTGAGGTCCACCCATCTTAAAGCTGCCATGGTTGAGAAACAATGACTTAGTCAATTACTGAAATGAGGAAAAAAAGGAGAATTATAGGAAATAGCAGAAGACAAGTGAATATGCAAAAGAGCTTTCATTTATTTAATCATTGTATACCCCATCTTAAATCTTCAAGGTGAGTAACAAAAGTAAATAATAGAACTAGTCTTTGCCTTGGCATCACCCCAGAACCATATCAAAGTAGGGTGACTTTGAGTGATTTTTTAAATTATTTGAGTCAGGGCATGTGTGTTTGTCTTGCTTCCTATGCCTCAATTCCTGTTAAGAATTGTTTTATAAGATGGAGGATGATGCATTGAATGTTATATGGCAAATCTAAAATTGGGGAAAACAGTAAAAACCTTTCTCGAGCAAAGTGAAATTTGGAGGTATTATTCCCATCATAGCTTGGTGGGGTTAAGGCATCCTGCATTCAGGAATGAACAGTCCATCTTCAAATCAAAGACCTTGAGATTGGTCATCTCAACCGCAGCTCTTTGGACAGGAGGAAAGAAAACGGACTGATACATGTCCTCCTGTAGCTGCAATCAGTCAATATTTTTCAATGCTATGTGTGGCAGTGCTTCTTGTGAATAATTAACTGATTGTGATTTTTACAAACCTCTCTTGTCTCCCATCAATTATTTGTCTTTCTGTTCCTTTTCTCAGACCTTCAGTTTGATTTCAGAATACGTTTCCAGTTCTCATTTTGTTTAAAAACAATTTTCAATTATACTAGGGGTGTTTTTTTTTCTTTGCTTCGTTTTTTCTCATTCCTTTATTCCTCCATAAACCACTTAATACTTACTATTAATTTTATAGTAAGTATAGTAACTTTGTAATTGTCTAAATGACTGGAAATAATGTATTTTTCTTGCATTGGAAGAGAGTATCCATAGTTGATTGATTTGCTTCACTTGCTCTGCCAAGAAGAGGTAATTTTTCTTTGCACCTCCTTAAGGGGAAGGAGAGCAACTTTGTAGAATGTTTTTGGTCCTACCTACTCCAGTGTACAGCAAAAACAGCTCCATTTTTTCCTCTTTTATCTTTTAATATGAGAAAAACCCAAGTAGCCTTACAATTTCTGTAGATGCTTCTGGAGAGCATTCTGACAAATAGGACAACCAACTCTTGAGCTCTTCCCCTTGGGTGAATGCTTTCTCTAGGATGCGCAATTACTCAAGCAGCTCTATCTTCTGTTTACCTCAGGATTTAGCTCTGGCACAAATAGCAGATATCAGTTGCACAGCTTTGAGATGATAGGATCATTGATTTTGGAAGTGAGCACAGGGACCTTAGATCAAAGGTGACATTCCTGGGAGGGAAGGCTGCTGTTTCTGGCCCTAGCAATGATATGTGGATCAGATTTTCACCCTTTGCAAGTGGCCTTCTCAGCTTGCTCATCCTCGTGAGCTCTGCTTTCCAGGACTTCAAGGCTGTTTCTCCAAGAAGCTATTTCTCGACGCTATACTGATGGCATCTGTGATCTTGGACAGGAAAAAGTAGAAAATGATATTTTGCCTGGTTGTAAACAGAGCCCTCAGCTGAGCATTAAGTAAAAGGCTACTTGAAGGGCACACCAAACTGATATGCACACGCTTCCGCAGGATCCCAGATGTCTAGGCATCCCCCTCCTCCACTTCCAGTATGGAGAATGGAGAACTTTTAGATGAAAGATCCATAATATACTTTCAAAAGAAATGGAAGCCTATTTTGAAATGCAGATTTCCTGCTGCTTGTTAACCCCCCTTCCCTTTACAAAACCCTTACCCCAATTTTCTTTCTCTTTTACTCTGACAAAACAGTCCACCAATCCCTAGATCCGTGGTGGCGAACCTATGGCACACGTGCCACAGGTGGCACACAGCCCTCTCTGTGGGCACATGCGCTGTCGCCCCAGTCCTAGGCCTTTGGCTGGGTTTTATAAAACCTTTTTGCTTTAGGCCTCTGCCACTGTGTGCAAAAAAAAAAAGGTTCAATCAGTCAATTTCAACCTCGTGGCGAAAAAAAAAGAGCTCACAAAGTTGGAATTGATTGAACTTTTTAGTCCCACCCAGTCTGCCATTACCACTGTAGCCACACCCACCCAATGGGCCACGCCCACGCGGCACCCGACGATACATAAGTGGGTTTTGGGTTGCAGTTTGGGCACTCGCTCTCTAAAAGGTTTGCCATCACTACCCTAAATGATTACAAAGTCAGATAATCCTTTCCCTCAGATCTTTTGCCATGATTATCTTTCGTCAGGGTCATGAAAGCCTATCGATTGCCAACAAAGGTCAAACCTTCATAGTTGAGCACTATGACAAGTCTCTGCTCCCCATTTTGCAGGTTTCAAAATGCCACTGGCAGATGCCATCACTGTGAACTTATTAGGGAAACAATGATCAAAAAGGAAAAGGTAACATAGAAAGTATCCTGATCACCCACAAAGTGGAATTATATTAAATACAGTTGCAAGAAAAAGTATGTGAACCCCTTGGGATAACACAGAGTTTTGCATGAATTGGTCATAAAATGTGCTCTGAACGTCATCTAAGTCACAACAATAGAAAAACACAGTCTGCTGAAAATAATAATGCACAAACATTACATGTTGCCATGGTTTAATTGAACATAACATGTAAACATTCACAGAGCAGGGAG
>NW_015386999.1:3199-7038 GCF_001527695.2 Protobothrops mucrosquamatus | reverse complement strand
CCAGACATCCCAAGAATATTGCTACACTGAAACAGTTTTGTGAAGAGGAGTGGTCCAAAATTACTCCAGATCGTTGTGCAGGTCTGATCTGCAACTACAGGAAACGTTTGGTTGAGGTTATTGCTGCCAAAGGAGGGTCAACCAGTTATTAAGTCCAACGGTTCACATACTTTTTCCTCCCTGCGCTGTGAATGTTTACTTGTTATGTTCAATTAAACCATGACAACATGTAATGTTTGTGTATTATTATTTTCAGCAGACTGTGTTTTTCTATTGTTGTGACTTAGATGACGTTCAGAGCACATTTTATGACCAATTCATGCAAAATTCCGCGTTATCCCAAGGGGTTCACATACTTTTTCTTGCAACTGTAGGTCTCAGCTACCTTTTCATTCACTTGCATGTCCATCCCATGGTCCGAATGGTTTGTCAAGTATAAATATATGCAACTATTAATAAGCTGGCCAAGACTTCATCTGCAGTGCAGATGAAATACATGAATTAAAATGTTCCCTACACCAGGAGTCCCCAATCTATGGGCCGCAGCCCTGTAGTGGGCTATGGATTGTTGGCCACCGGGCTGTGGGACAGGCTGGCCTGTGCGCGCACACCCTCGCCTGTGCTAGCACCACGGCCACGGGGTGCGAAAACAGGATGCCGTGTGGTGCAAAAATGGGCCACTGCCGCGTCGCATGGTGTGAAAATGGGGCGCTGTGCCGCACAAGAATGGGGCAGGGCTAGCTATCACGCAAGTGCTAGCCCCGCCGTTTGCCTCAAGCATGTGCTAGCGGCCCCATGCGTGCCTGCGCGCATGCGTGTAAAATGCTTCTCCCTCCCTTTCCCTCCGGTCTGCCAACCGAGAAAGGTTGGTGACCTCTGCTCTACTCTTTATATAAAGGGGACAACTACTATGATTATCGCCAGTCTTTAACAAGAAGATCCACTGTTGGAGATCAGTCACCATGAATGCTTGGATATTTCACATTAACATCATCATCATCATAATAATAAAGTTGGAAGGGACCTTGGAGGTCATCAAGTCCAACCCCCTGCTCAGGCAGGTAACCCTATACCATTTCGGACAAATGGCTGTCCTATAAATGCTTCAGGTTATCAATTATCTGCTTTCTATTTAAGCCACACAGCTAGTTTCACTTGGAAAAGGTTCTGAGGATACTATTAAATACTTACAGAATCCAAAAAGAACGGGGAAAGAGATCCTGGATTGTGGGATACACTATACTGCTCCTATATTGGAACATTTAAGGTTGATTCTACAATGTCTCCAACAAGGAGACTAATATCCATGGGCTTCAAGGAGACATACAGGTAGTCTTTGACTTGCAACTGACTATTCGAAGTTACAATGGCACTGAAAAAAGTGACTTAGGATCGGTTCTCACACTTAACAACTGTTGCAGCATCCCCATGGTCACTTGATCAAAATTCAGGCACTTGGCAACTGGTATGTATTTGTGATGGTTCCATTGTCCTAGGGCAGGGGTCCGTGACCTTGACAACTTTAAGACTTGTGGACTTCAGCTCCCAGAATTCCTCAGCCAGCTATAATTCTGGGTCCACAAGTCTTAAAGTTGTCAAGGTTGCAGACCTCTGTCCTAGGGTCATGTGGTCACCATTTGCGACCTTCCCAGCCACTTCTGACAGGCAATGTCAATGGGGGAAGCTAGATTCATTTAATGAGCACATGATTCACTTAATAACTGCAGTGGTTCATTTAACAACTGTGGCAAAAGTTGTAAAGTGGAGCGCAAGTCACTTAATTATGTACATCTTAAGTCGAGGTCCACTTGTATTTATGTATACTATTAATCCATCCCATTGGAGATTTCTCCAATTGGAGTGTTTGGTATGGTGCTTCCAAAACATCACCCTTCCCTTCATGCTAGTATCAGTCGTGTCAGGAATGGGGGTGTTCAATTTGATGGCACATTTTCAACATCATAGTACATTGTGAACTCCAGAGGGTTTTTTTTCCTCCTACTTCCCAGACATGAATAAAACCCTGCCCTGCCTGCTAAAATGAATAGGAGGAATACTTTTCATTCATTGTAGAAAGAAGCCTTCCAAATAAAATTCAATGTTTTATATTGCATTTTCTTCTTTTGAGTTATTGTAAGCAGTATTTTCCTGCCCCATTTTAGCCCTAATGACATGGGGATTACATATAGGATGGTTGGGTTGGCAATCAAATCACACTGGCAAACAGTGACAAAGAAGGCTGCACAACTAGTCTAAAAACATATTGTTGTTTCAGTCTACATACTTGAAATTTTCTACTCTGATTTGTATGAAATGTATGCTTCACCTCATGTTTTATCACTCCTTTAGATTTATGAGCTTTAATAACTAAAGCTGTAAAGGAACTTTCAGCTCCTTTATACTCCCAGGTTCATCCAATTATTGGTCCAATTTCCTGCAAGTTATGGATCTGTTAGGCATTTTTCTTGTTCTAGATCAGTGGTACCCAACCTTTGCTATACCTAGAAAAGGTATAGAATTTTTCTGATATATTCTCACACCTCTTACAAAAGTTCAAAATAACGGCAACGAATTATGCATAAACACTATAATTTTGAAACTTCTAAACCCAAGTTTTTGCACCCCCTGGAATATCGTCTCACACCCTCAGTTGAGAACCTCTGTTCTAGATAATGGAAGGGTAAAGTTCCAGATTTCCTGAAGAATGCTCCAGAATTGGAAATGAGCTGGTAAGCTTATCTCCACCCCCAACTAAGACCAAGTGAGTCAGACTACTTTTTTAAGGACTTCGCATAATCCTAAATATAAAGTAGGGTACTAAATCTAAGAAAAATATTCTGCAAATAAAATAAATGAAAGCGGGGGGGGGGTGTCTTTGGGCCATTCACACTATCTCAGTCCAATCCACCTCACAGGGCTGTTATGAGGAACATAGGAGAAGGAGGGAGTATTAATGTATGTTTGCTACCTTGAACTACTTAGAAAGTAATAAAGGCGGGATAAAAATCAAATAAAAGTAATTTAAATGCCACTCTATCCAACTTTGGGGAATAAATTTTCCTGAAAACAGCTCAGACTTGGTGCTCTGTCTGTGGATAGTCACTGATCTGGAAATCTGCAAAGCTATCTTACTGCTTTAAAAAAAAGTTTATGAAAGCCATCCTCATTTTGTATTTTCTTAAGATAACTATGGGTAGAGTTGTTTTTATAAACAGGGATACCCTAGTTTAGTTTGGTACGCCTCCCTACATTTGAGGGACATAAATTGTCTTGCTATTCAGATGGGCTACTTTTATGACAGTGTTGATTGGGGTATGTTTATGATTGCCTACTTGTATGTAAAGATTTTTTTCCTTCTTTAGTTTCCACAAAGGAAGTTACTAAATTCCTGTGACTGTGATATGCTTTGGAAAAGGACATAACATTAAAATTGGAAAGCATTTTCTCTTCTGAAACAACACTTTCCCAGGAACATATAAATTAAGAAATTCCAAACTGAAATGGATATAAAGTAATATTGCAGGTGAAAATGAACTATTCATCACTTTAATTCCCAGCCAACAGTATGGCTTGAAAAGCTTCTCAGGAATTATATTCAGTATGCAGTATAAAAGTTGCAACTGCAGGCACTGACAACAATATTGGGGGCTCTTGTTTCTGTTTTGTGTAAGAAGGATCATTGCTAAAGTTCAATACTGTTCATACTTGCCTCTTTTAAAGTATTATTCATTTTTATGGGTTTCTAGTTATCTATGCAGTCACAGTTAAGGTGAAATTAAGTTCAGCATGGTCACTGTGCTAGACAATTGCTGGGTTCTAGCATTATCAAAAAAAAAACC
>NW_015386999.1:0-2770 GCF_001527695.2 Protobothrops mucrosquamatus | reverse complement strand
ATTGGGGGCTCTTGTTTCTGTTTTGTGTAAGAAGGATCATTGCTAAAGTTCAATACTGTTCATACTTGCCTCTTTTAAAGTATTATTCATTTTTATGGGTTTCTAGTTATCTATGCAGTCACAGTTAAGGTGAAATTAAGTTCAGCATGGTCACTGTGCTAGACAATTGCTGGGTTCTAGCATTATCAAAAAAAAAACCCTGCATGTTATCTATCTTCACTCTTTCAATATTTGTCCCATATACAGATTGAAATATGTGAACAACTGGTTCTCTGGAAGTCCATTCTGGGCCTGAGCAACAAAAAATTAGCTACCGGTTCTGGTGCGAATTGGCTGAATCCCACCATTGGATACAACACATGTACAGTACATGCTTCATTGTTCCATAGTGCAACCCATCCAAATCTGGGTATGCCCTTTTGCCTCCCCACAAGGTCAAAAAAAGCAATTGAAAGAAGCAACTGTAGATTTGAATAACAGCATAACAACACTGTGTGCTGGAGACAAAGCAGTGTATGTCATCAATTAGTTTTGTAGCATATTTAAATGGTTAGTAGCAGTGAAATAAACCAGGAATTGAAAACAATGTTTAAAATGTTAGGGGGAAAAAGGACTGAGGAATAATAATGGTTAGCTTAAAAGCCAGTTACCATCAAGACTTCGGGCATGGAAGGTTATATATATTAAAACCTGGTCTCAGAAAGGGTAATTCAACTTTTTATTGGAGGGAAGAGGCCATATAAACTGGGCTATTTAGCTTCAGTATATTAAAAATAAGAATTCCATAAACATTTTTTTCTTGACTAAAAACTGTGGGCTTGGTAATAAAGTTCTATCATTTTCTAAATGGTGATATCAGGGCTCCCTCCATTCGATCCCTAGGAAAGAAAAAGCCTTGGCTCCATAGACTTAGGGAAAAGATACTTTTACTAAGAAAGAACTGAATGCAGCAGAAGTCAGGCAAGATCTGAAGCAAAAAGGCGCAAAGGAGCAATTTGAAACAAGCCCTAGACCCACCCCCCTTGTAGCTAGGCAACCAGAGTTCAGTCATAATCCAGAAGATGCTTTGGGAAAGTCTCTGATTCAGGTGCACTGTCGCTCCCTTCTGCATACCAAAGCTAGAAGAACTGGCCTTGAAGATGATAAAAGTCCAAGCTGGCATTTGCAAAGCTTCACGAAAAATTTCCACTGTGTCCTCCTGCATGCTTCCCCCACCACCACACTGCCCATCACTCCCCCCCCTTTCCATGGCGGCTGCCGGCAAGCTGGCAAGCAAGTGAAGATACAGTCTGACAGGTGATTGGTGCATGTATTGTGGAACACTAGAATGTTCTTCATATAAGATTGGAGTTGGATGGCTAATCAATTCAAATAAATAAAATTGGGGCCCACTTTAAACATTAATTTGTATAACACAGTTGCTGTTCAATCAATACTTACTCCTTATAATATTAACTTATATTTACATAGTGTGAACAAATGGAATGTGCTTATGTATCACACCTGCCAGATCAGGCAAATGTAAATGTTTGTAAGAATAGTACATGATCTGCCTGAACTACAACCCATAAGCTTATAATATTTATTAAAATGTTTTAAGTACAAAAACTGAGAAGAAGCCTTCTGCTTCCCATTGCTGAAAAGAAATGTTACTTTCTGTAAGATTTGCTTTTATAACTAATATCCCATGCAAAAACGCTATTTAAAAGCGTAAATCCAAATATTGAAATAGATTTTTTTTTACAGATATCTGAACATTCAGTTTTTTGTTTATGCTGAAGATGGATACAGCTTGTTTGGAAAGAGACTGAAAAAGTGTAGACTGCATTAGCAAATGTTGTATTACGTCTGGTGTCATGAGTGAAGTTTAAAGTCAGTTTGTGTGCACATGTGAAGGGTTTAGTATATTTGATAACAATATGAAGCTTGCCTGTGGGACTAAATGTTGTTCTATTTGTTGGATCTTTTGAACAATTTTGGTCTAGGGTGAATTAAGTGTAATGTTTCCACAGATCATATTTCTGAAATCTGAGGAATTAACAAGCAT
Source organism: Protobothrops mucrosquamatus (assembly GCF_001527695.2). Taxonomy (NCBI): domain Eukaryota; kingdom Metazoa; phylum Chordata; class Lepidosauria; order Squamata; family Viperidae; genus Protobothrops; species Protobothrops mucrosquamatus. Next base: position 723 of record NW_015386999.1, on the reverse strand, counting down.
AACTTACATTAGCTTGTGCTTTTGAAATGTATTGTTTACCTTACACAGGATCCTGTAAAATTTGACCATTCAGAGATAAAGTGCCAAAACATGCTGGTCAATAGTGGTTTTGGGCTTTAACATACAAGATTTTCTGTAGATTCTAATCTCATATTTGATACAATTCTGAGGAGGAACACTAATTTATTTAAGCTTCCTTCTGGCTGGCCAGGCTTCATCCAGGGCTCAACAATCAAGGTTTCTTTAGAAACTCAAACCTGAGCTAACAACCAACAGTTAAGGACACAATTCAGTTGATTTGTTCTCACTGCAGATACAAGATGTCCTGAGTCCTTGGAAGCAGGCCATAAACAAGCAAGTCAATAAATAAATAATGAAAATCAGCTACTGAAAAAAATCAGCCAATCAATCCAGCTCTCTATTTATAGCAGAGTTTTAAATCTTTCATCTCCTTCTTCCCCTGTTATAGTGTAATGGACTTCTTGCGCTCATTTCTCACCCTTGGATCTGATGGGCACTGCACAATGTTTTGAAAACAGTCCTGTCCAGTCTCGGATTCTACTTCCAGTCTGTCCAGGTTTAGTCCTCATACTGAAAGCCAAAATGAAGTTTGGGTCACTTGTGAAAGTTAATATTTACTAGGCTTTGAAGGTGGTTCTTCCCCTTCCAGTGGACTTTGGTCCCTATCTATTTTCTTTTTCAACATCATTCTGTTGTAAGGCC
>NW_015386998.1:802729-804337 GCF_001527695.2 Protobothrops mucrosquamatus | reverse complement strand
GGTTGAATCCGTGTCTGGCTTCGTTCATAGAACGGAGGCAGCCCGAAGCGCGGAGAAAACCCTGACTCTGGGGGACCTCACCTCCACCCCCACAGCTATAAAACTGTGAGAGCTCAGGAGTTCTACCCCTATCAGGGAAACTCTCCCCCCTCCCCTTTGCCCGGGGAAGGGGATTCCAAGCCGCGGAGCAGCTGTTTGACGCTGCTCCTGCGGCTTACGCGTCCTCGGGGCAGCCAGCCAAAAGAATAGCTGCCATCGGCACAGGAATTCAAACCGGAAGTCCCCAATCTCCAAGATCTTCTCTTTCCTTCTTCACCAAATAATTCCATCCACACCGGACTGTGATCTGACAATGTCCTAGGAAAGATCTTAACATTCTTCACCCTGGAAAGAAAGTCATTAGTTATCAAAAAAAAAAATCAATTCTCGAATAGGATTGGTGCCTATCCGAGAAAAAGGTATAGTCTTTCTCGTCCATATTCCATTCCCTCCATATGTCTTCTAGTTCCAATTCCTCTTTCAAATCAAAAAAAGTTTTGGGCAATGTTGAGTTCAAAGCTGTGCAGGAACCTTTCTTATCTTTTCTTGAATCTAAGACACCATTCCAGTCTCCCATCATAATAACAGATTTATAATCCATTTGATTTAACTTCTGATGTATCAATTTATAAAACTGTTTCTGCTGTTGATTTGGAGCATATAATCCAATAATAAGACATTTCTTCCCGTTCAAAAGTATTTCAATGAAAACATATCTTCCTTCTGGGTCAAAGTCAATCACTTTAGGCAAAAACTCCTTCTTAACATAAATAACTACTCCACCTTTTTTCTGGGGCGCAGGTGCAATAAAATGTGTTCCCAATCGTAAATTGGTCAAATACTTTTGATCTTTTGCTGTAATATGAGTCTCTTGCAAGCAAATAACATCATTTTTGTGTTGCTTCAAATAATAAAATACCTTTTTTATCTTCTGCGGTGAATTCAAGCCATTAACATTCCATGTCAGGAACCTTGCCACCTTTAGTGGCAGAGAGCCTCAGGAACGCCCCTTGCAAATCAGCCGACACTGATTTCTTTAGTCTCGCTCCTCCCACTGGCTCTGAAGTTACTTGCTGCTCTATAGGTACCACATCCACTCTTCGTTGCTCTCTTTCTTTACGTCTATGAGCTGCACGGGTCATTCTCTGTGATTTTGGATCATCTTTAATTTCCAAAAGTTGTAACTCAGCTTGAATTTGATCTTGTAAGTTGATAACACTTGATGATGATGTGGCTCCTTGAATATCTTTATCTTCTTGAATTCTTTCCTTCCTAATACCTTGTGGAGATGCTGATGGGCCTGCTTTCAAAATTGAACTATAAAAATCTCTTGCTTTTGCCACCGTATTAAGCCGATAATGCACGCCCATATAATTAACCATTATACCAGCTGGTATCTCCCATCTGAATTGTATTTGTCTCCCTTTCAATTCTTCAGCCAGAAAAGCAAAATCCTTTCTTCTTCTGAGTATCTTGGGTGGTATTTCTTTTAAAATTATCACATCTTGATCTAAAATTTGAAATCTCTGTTTATAAAAAGCTTGAATAATTTCATTGCGGATTGATTTT
>NW_015386998.1:794276-799561 GCF_001527695.2 Protobothrops mucrosquamatus | reverse complement strand
CCCTCTTCTCTAATTTAATTTATATAATATAATGTCCAATAAGATTTTCTTAAAACTGCCACAAAAAGCAGAAGCAAATAGCTTGCCCACCAACAATACAAGTAGATCTAATACAATAATAGTCCAGCAGAAAGTGAAAACAAAATTGAAAGTCCTCAAAAAGTGAAAGTCTCTGTTAAAGAGCAAAATGCCCTTCCACGGCCATTTTTTTTTTCTTCCTTTCTTCTTAACCTTTAAACATCAATGGAGAAGTCATTAAATTCAGAGCTAAAGGCTCAAATCCTTGCAGCTCCCAAACACCTGGATCGCTCTGTCTGCTCACAAAAATTACTCACGATCTCCCATAAGCAGAGGTTGAATCCACGTCTGGCTTCGTTCACTGGAACGGAGGTAGCCCGAAGCGCGGAGATGTCCCTGACTCCGGGGGAACTCACCTCCACCCCCACAGCTGTAAAACTGTGAGAGCTCGGGAGTTCTACCCCTATCAGGGAGGCTCCCCCCCTCCCCTTTGCCCGGGGAAGGGGATTCCAAGCCGCGGAGCAGCTGTTTGGCACTGCTACTGCGGCTTTTACGCGTCCTCGGGGCGGGCAGCAAAGAAAAAAGCCGCCATCGGCGCCAGAATTCAAACCGGAAGTCGGCAGTAATTATTCTTGTCATAATTGGATACATCTGGAAGTGTTATATATAATTCAGAGCTGTTTAAAATAATCATTTCAAGGAACGATTTCAATTTTATCAAAACCTCGTGTGCAAAAGTACTTAATTAGACTAAATATATATGTTCGCTTTTTTGGCAGTAATTATTCTTGTCTCCAAAAAAGCAAACATATATATTTAGTGTAATTAAGTACTTTTGCACACGAGGTTTTGATAAAATTGAAATCGTTCCTTGAAATGATTATTTTAAACAGCTCTGAATTATATATAACACTTCCAGATTACTATTTCAAACAACACTGTATAAATACCAATCAACACATTGTTGGTATATTGAAGTATATTTAAACTGATGACATTTGTATTGTAGTCCTATGTAAAGTTTGCCTAAAATTGCTCATTGTTTAAGATTTATATACTGCACTCCTAAGAAAGTTTCTTATATGCATAATATGAGTATATTAATCATCAAAATAAAATGAACCAGTTTTGCAACCTAAAATTCAGCTGGAGGATCTGTTAACCTAGCCTTTTATGTGTAAACTTAATTTTAAATCAAGTGTACTTTTTGTTCAAAGGAATCGCTTCATATTTGTGTTTATGCAGTGCAGTTCTGTCATCACCACTTGAGAGCATGGCATTTTTTACAGGAGTCTTTCTTGTTTCATGATGCAAGGATTAAATAAAAGCATATGTTACATATGCGATTGGGGCCAAGAACACAATTAAAATTTTCACTGTATGAAAACAAGAGAAAGCAATTAATGATTGGTTTAATGGAAATGGGCAAGATTTTGTGATGTTGGATTCTATGCTGGCTTTACAAGTTAATAAGACTTAGATTCTAAAAATGAATAATATGGGCTATAAAATGAACCTGTCTGTTTCGGATCCACAGATCATGTAATCCCACATGCATTTTAATAGTAGCCAGACAGCTGTCTTTTGTGAGCAAAAACAACCTTATCTTGTTATCCTTCTCAACCCAAGGAACTGATGCATTGTGGCCCGCTGCCTTGAATACTAAAGTTCTAATGAGGTAGCATAGTCACTATTAATTACATATCTATTCCTGTGAATTGGTTAATCTCCTTTACAAGCATTCTAAGTCATGAGCACATTTTTAGTAATGTACAATGATTTGCAAGAAAAATAAACATTTAAATGCAGAATATTAAAAAAAAAAAAGCTTTCCTAGATGCCCCTTTCTTTAAAGGATCACTTTCTCTGTGGGCATGGTAATCTCAGCATGCAAATCAAGTACTATATATTTTAATGCAAGCCAGACAATATGTCACATTCTTATACACATGTACCATGTTTCTCATTGGGCACAAGCAAATTTGGGGGGGGGGGGAACCAGAACACTAAGTGGAATTGATATTTAATAACAGAAGCAACATATTAATAAAATATTAATCCCAAAGGAAGAGAAATGACTTGTGGACTGGTAATAACTTCAACAATTAAACACAGACAATTCTAGACACAAAGCTGATCTGCTTTAAATGAGATACAGGTAATCCCCGAGTTACGAGCGGTCAATTAACGCTCGTTCAAAGTTACATGATGAGAGCCCCTAGTGCTTATGAGCAAGTCTCGAAGTTACAAATATTGCAGCACCACTGCTGTCATTCACCCTTACGAGCGACCGCAGTGGCTCTGCAACATTCACTCTGATTATTCCCTCCCTCCCCACCCCTGCCCGGGTCTCCCTAGGCACCAGGCCTTCAATACTCACCCTGTGAAGATCAAGATCCTTTGCTTTCTTGGCTGCTCCAGGCCTTCAGTGCGTTTGCAGAGAATGGAGGCCTAAAGTAACGCAAGATCAGTGTGGCGAGATCTCATGCTACTGATCTCGCGTGATCTCATGGTAATTTAAGCCTCTGTTCTCTGCAACAGAGAACAGAACTGAAGCCAGGGGATGTTTCTGTGTGTCTCCGGAGGCTGGATTGGGACTCCAGAGGCCTTTTCCAGGCCGCTGCAGCCTGGATTTGTGGCTGGGGAACGCTTCCACGCACCCCGTGTGGCCCGATCTGGGCTCTGGAGGCTTTTTCCAGGCTGCTGCTGCCAGATCTAAGGCTGGGGGAGGCTTTGCCTCCCCTGCGGCCCCAATCTGGGCTCCGAAGGCCTTTTCCACGCCTGATCGGGCCACGAGGGGGTCACGGAAGCATTCCCCGGCCCCAAATCTGGGCCAGAGTGACATGGAAAAGGCCTCTGGAGCCTGATTGGGCTGTGGAGGGGTCGCAAAAGCCTCCCCTGGCCTCAGATCCAGGCCACAGCGACCTGGAAAAGGCCTCCAGAGCCTGGATTGGGCTGTGCAGGATACGCAGAAGCGTTCTCTGGCCTCAAATCTGGACAGCAGCAGGAACCGCAGCAGAGAAGAGACAGATCTTTTCCAGGTGAGTCCAGCATGGCAGGAGGGGAGGGGGAAGCATGCAGTATCTTAGTGGGTCAGGGAGGCCTTGGGAGCCTGTTCCAGCACTAGGCCCTCCATGGCCTTCCCCACCCTGAGATACCTTATGTTCGCTTAACGAGCAAGGAAGTGATCTCGTACCTCGAACGAGATTCACTCTACGAGTTTTTGATTTATGAGTGGAATGGGCAGGCTTCATTATACTTATAACTCGAGGACTACCTGTACACTTTAAATAATGACTACTGATCTATGGCTAATATGTTAATATTTTTTGTAAGCAAAAGCATCAAACCTTTCAGTGTTGCTATTTTTGTAAATAATTTTATGAAATTTAAGTAGAAATGTGCACAATTTATAATTGTGAACTAGTAATGAACTAATACCAATTCTATTGGGCTGACTTAACTAACCAATCAACAAGAATGCCCAGTTAGTCTCCTAGCACACAGTTGTGAATAAATAATTTCATGGTCTGGGATAATATACCATCCATTAAAGAACTAGAACTATATTAAACTATGGCTACAGGCCACTGTACATTGCTTCCTTCAAACTGCAGCAGAAATATGGGAACAGTGGCAGCATGTCAGCTTCCAGAAATAGGCAAGAAATTGATATACAGTGTTAACTTGTAGAGAGAAGAGGGTGGATATATTTTATCAATACAAGATTTGTGCTTTCTACCAAAGGTGATTAGTGATTGTAAAACAAAGGGGAAAAACTAGGAAGATATTATACATGATAAATACAATGTGCTATAAATGCTCATAGAAAGCATATGAAAATGATAATTAAAAATATAAGATAGTATTATGCAAAATATAAACTAATTTCTTGGATACTCATGCACAATATAAATGTCCTCCTCCCTGGAAATAAAGGGATGGCTAGATTATTGGGAAAATAGACTAGGTATTATGGTTGTCATTTGGATGGTGTGCATCTTCTTGCCAATAAGGTAACTGGTACAAGAAATGTAAAGGTATTTAGCAACTATTTTTTCCAGATGAAGCTGCCTTATTAGAAAAAAAAATATGCCAACATATTATACAAAGTGTCATGTTTCATAGAACAAACTGTATGTAAAAATAATGTCATAAGACAGTTACAGGTCGATGTTGCTCCAATTGAGTTTCCAGGGCAATTCGTTCCTTGTGAACTTCCTAGATAGCACAAATGATATGAAATAATTAGAGAGCATCTTGGTAGAAGCATGCAAATATAAAAACAATCTTGCTTTAAAATGCAGATGTATGAACTCTACTTTTGCAGTTTCTGAGTTTCACTATGTGTCCTTTCAATAAACTATAGCAGGGGTAGGCAACCTCGGCTCTTTTATGACTCATGGACTTCAACTCCCAGAATTCCCGAGTCAGCTATGCTGACTCGGGAATTCTGGGAGTTGAAGTCCATGAGTCATAAAAGAGCCGAGGTTGCCTACCCCTGAACTATAGCAATAACAAAATTGACACTCAATTGTTGGATAGCTTGGTAATTTGAATGTTCCACCATCATTCCTGATTTTTTTTAGTTTAGTTTGTGATTCCTCAAGAAGTTCCAATACCGTATATTAAGAGTACAAACATTTTTTTCCAAAATATGCTTTAAGTTGCTGAAAGCTGAACTATGGACTTTTGATCTATCTTTGAACTCTGCTGTAATACTGATCAGGTGAATACACTCGTTGATAAAGAGTTTTAGGGACCATCCTTGAATTAACTCAACTTGATCAAAAAATATGAAAGAAATGCAGTCAATAACCCATGTCAATCACTTGATAAGTAGTACCACTGGAAAGAAGATTAATGTTAATAATGTCACATATTTTTTCCACAGATGTAGGCAGTAAATAAATTATATTTCAGAAAACAGTTGTTTCAATTTTATTTGTAATTTAGGAAGTCTTTTGCTGTCTTATTTGTAGGAAACTGACTTATTTGCAGTTAAGAAAAAGAATTCTGATCAGTATCTTATGTGCTATAATACATTCTATACAGTATGTTATATATATATATATATGTCTTTGATAATTTTGAATATTGGAATCCCAGGTATGGACATTTAAAGTCAAACAGATAAAAATAAAGCACTCTGGGATGTAAGGTAAAAGGCTTTTTTTATTAATTGCTGAGCTTTCGTTAACAACCTGTTAACATCATCAGAGCAAAGGGCTAAATGAGAAGGGGGGGGAGTAAGCGCATAAATTTAC
>NW_015386998.1:768844-792129 GCF_001527695.2 Protobothrops mucrosquamatus | reverse complement strand
CTTAAGCATGCTATGTGCACATGCCTCACTAAAACCGTTATAGAACTGTTATGTAAATTTATGCGCTTACTCCCCCCCCTTCTCATTTAGCCCTTTGCTCTGATGATGTTAACAGGTTGTTAACGAAAGCTCAGCAATTAATAAAAAAAGCCTTTTACCTTACATCCCAGAGTGCTTTATTTTTATCTGTTTGACTTTATATATATATATATATATATATATATATATATATATATATATATATATATATATATATATATAAAACATATGTAATATATACATATACTGCTCACAAAAATAAAGGGAACGCAAACCCCTTCAGTTCCATGGTAAAATGTTCCCTTTATTTTTGTGAGCAGTATATATTAAACATATATTAAAAACCCAAATTATCATTGTAGCAAGGTACCTTTTGCTTTAAAAAGATTAGTTAACTAGAAAGAAGATGTCTTACTTTCCACTTCAAATACATTTTGAATAATGGGAGTATGTCTGCCAAAAAGGACATTTCCTCATCACATGACCACAAAGTTTTGGGTTTTTTAAGTGCTAATATGATTACATATAAACATTTATTCATACAGGGCCATGAAGGGAGGGGGTAGCTTCTGTCAGTGTAGAAAATGGTATGAGGATGTAGGGAACTCATATTTATCATTTCCATATATATATTTAAATTTATTTAATTTGTGGAAGGTTCCTTTTCACTCCAGTTCTCAGCCGTTCTTCTATTTCAAGAACATTTATATTTTATACTAATTCTTACATTTTCTTCATGTATAAGTGCAAAAAGAGATGCATGAGCATTCCTTACCTTCAATTGTTGCTGGAGTTCGCTATTCAACCGAACTAACACTGCATTAGCTTCTTTGTTTTTATGAATAGCAGTCTGAACAGCTTTCTTGTTTTGAAGACTCTCTGCCAGAGATAAAGACAATCCCTATTTTTAATTAATAGGACAATCTGGATGATACACAAAGAGGACATGGTGGGCTTGAATTAAAATCAAGGGGAAATATTGGGGTGTGCCTCTTTAAAATATGTAACTCCCATAGAAAGTCAGTACCGTTTAAGTAACTATTGTTATAGTCTCCAACCTGATATCTAATTTTCCTACAGAATTCTCCTCTGTGTTTCCTTCCTGAATAGCCTTTAGAATCAACTTTATTTCTAAGAACAACTTAGGCCCACAAATATCCTAAACTCTTATTCAGATCTTTCTGAACTGACATAAACAGCCTTATTGTAAATTGTATGTTCTGCAACATTCTAACATAAACATTTTTCCAATTCTAGATGTTAAAAAGGCTATTTCCATAAATATACATCATCTAGTTTCAGATAAATCCATATGGAGGGATCTCTAATCCAAAATAATAATGTACTGAACTAACTGCCCTCTCATTATATGGTCATTTCATATGACCATATATTCTGAGCGGCATACAAACAACCCATAAAAACTATTTAAAAAAACATTTAGGAAAAACAAAAGTTAATATTATTATGAAAAGGCTAAGAGAAGACATCAGATTATAAAAATGGAGCCATCTCATCAGATCTCCATTGCCTTGGGACCCTAAGGCCTGTTGATACAACCAGGTTTTAAGGAGCTTCTGAAAAGTTGGCAGAGATGGGACCAATTTTGCCAAAAGCGAGATAACAGAATAGAATAACAGAGTTGGAAGGGACCTTGGAGATCTTCTAGTCCACCCCCCTGCTCAGGCAGGAAAATTTATACAATGTCAAACAAATGGTTGTCCAATCTCTTCTTAAAAACTTCCAGTGTTGGAGCATTCACCGCTTCTGGAGGCATGTTGTTCCACTGGTTAATTATTCTAACAGTCAGGAAATTTCTCCTTAGTTCTAGGTTGCTTCTCTCCTTGATTAGTTTCCATTCCATTGGTTCTTGTCCTGCCTTCAAGTGCTTTGGAGAATAGCTTGAATCCCTCTTCTTTGTGGCAACCCCTGAGTTATTGGAACACTGCTATCATGTCACCCCTAGTCCTTCTTTTCATTAAACTAAACATACCCAATTCCAGCAACCATTCTTTATGTTTTAGCCTCCAGTCCCCTAATCATCTTTGTTGCTCTTCTCTGGACGCTTTCTAGAGTCTCAACATCTTTTTTACATCGTGGTGACTGAAACTGGATGCAGTATTCCAAGTGTGGTCTTACCAAAGCATTATAAAGTGGTATTAACAATTCACGTGATCTTGAATCTATCCCTCTGTTAATACAGCCTAGGTGTTGGCTTTTTTGGCAGCAGCAGCACACTGCTGGCTCATATTTAAATGATTGTCCAGTAGGACTCCAAGATAGAACCTTACTTTTTTTAACCAATGAATTTCATTTTGTTAGATAGGGCTCAATGTTCAAGTCTGTCAAGTTCCTTCTGTATCTTAAGCCTATTTTCTGGAGTGTTGGCTATTCCTGCCAGCTTGGTGTCATCTGCAAATTTGATGAGTTCCCCAACTATCCCCTCATCCAAATCATTGATGAAGATGTTGAAAAGTACTGGCCCTAAACAGAACCTTGGGGTACCCCACTGCATCCATGTAGATACAGTTCCATTGAAGACTACAGGTTGAGTGTGGTTGGTCAGCCAGTTACAAATCCATCTGGTGGTGATGCTGTCTAACCCATGATGTGCCACAGGGGAATTATTTGATTTATATCCCAGTTTTATCTTGTACCATTCAAGGTATAATGCTATCACCTTCTATTTCCCCCAATAACATCCTGTAACAGGGAGTGGACTAAGAAAAAGTCCCACGTCAGAACTTGGCCCCAAGTCACTTAGTGAGCTTTCATGCCTAAAGGAGGAATAGAACTCATAATTTCCTAGTTTCTAGCCCAGCACTTTAAGAACTACATCAAATTGACTCTCTCATGGTCAAGTACATTGTATTTTTCTAAATCAGAGTCACTGACTGAGATGCATGGCTATAGAAACTGAATGAGTGCATGAATGAATTTATTAAGAGGCACTCACTTACCATAAGATTCCCGGCAACACCTATTTTAAATGCAAATATCCAGTATATAGAGCTTATATTATAAAACAGACTTATAATTTCTGTTCTATTTCTTTCCCTTCAAAACTTTATTAGGAATATTTGCATCCAGATACATTTGTTGTTTTCCTTTGTTAAATAATACTTTGTTAGTTTTCTTCCAACTCAAGCAGTTTATATATTACAAAGTAGGGCAACTGTATTTTGTTACATGCACTACTGCTTTCCCTACTTCGTTATAACATATGAATCAGTTCTAAATTATGATGCCACAAACTAAAATAGATTTTTTTGGGGCAAATGATCCTCAGGATTTGTTATATCTTTCCATTCTACTTTTAAAAAGAAAGATATTTACGATTTTATTTATAAAAAAAAACTAATGAATGATGAAAACACAAGCAAAATTATTTCTGAGAAGTATTTTACAGTTCTCCATGCGGTGTTGGCCATGTGAGCTAAAGCAGATACTTTATTTTGCAAACATACAAAGCTTATGTGAAAATAAATCTTTGACTTGCTCTGTCTTTCTAAAGCAGAATTAACAGTTTGAGCTCTTGAATCTCCCAGTGCCTTTTCCTGAAAAGCTCATAGTCTCTTCAACTGACTTCTTCCCCATCTCATTCTAACTGTGGAAAACAAATTATATTTAATTCAAGCATTTTCCTCTAATATATTATGCCAGTAGGAAACATTCCTTATAAGTGGGGCTCAAACAAGAATAGTGCCTGCAGATCACACCGGTTCTAAGGAGATTTCAAATTTCCACATTATTCACATTATTTCCCCAGAACATTTGGGGAAAAGCAAGGACTGATGCTGAACAGTCTGACACTGTGTATCAGTGATATAGCACATTTAGTTGTCCTCATCTGTTAATCACATTAGAGTCATGGAAAGGACATACAATTTTTCTGTCCAGGCTATTGCAAAACATCAATGTTCTCCACCCACAACTGAACCATGGATTAACTGTTCTCTAGAGAGTCCTCTACATAGTCCAGAGGGTAATATTTTAGCAGCAGAGACATTTTCACAATGGGTTTGCATTCCCTAAACTAATAATAAGAAACGAATTGCACAAACGCTATCTCTATCTGTTCTTTGTGTACTGTGTATTGTCCCTAAAAAGAGATATTTTCAAAGTAGCTGACTTGCATTTTATCCCATATTACCTCTGAAGGAAATCTAAGCCCCTCTGTGTTGTCACAAAACCCACACCTCTCCCAGGTTCTCATGTAGCATAAGTCAGCCCTTTTACTTTGGAAATGCATGGTGAGGTTTGATGGTAGGTAAGGAAGAAACGGTTGCACTTTTCTTTGGGGAAAGTTCCTGGTTCTCCAGCATGTGGCTTTCAAGTCGGAATTTCCTGTGAATTGGCTTTGATGATAACTGAGTAAGGTCCTGTGAAATAAAAAAAAAATCATTGTTTTTTTAAAAATATTTTTATTAGACATTTCAAAAAAATATGGAAACTTTGAAGACAAGGAACAAAAAAGAGATAAAACAATAAAATAAACAAGGGGTCTACAAACATCTTAAAAGCTATAATTTTCCAGTACTGTATACTGTATTGTTAGTTGATTGTGAATAATGGAATATACCATATCTTTTTATAAGCCTGAAAATGACTATTAAACTCCAAATCAGAATTTCCCAAACTTTCTTGGTTAGTGTCTCAGTAATTTTTTTCATAGTGCCTCACAGTTTCCAATTGTGCACCTCATTACCCTAGGATACTGCAGTGCACAGTTTGGGAACAGTGGGATTAACAAAAACAGCAAACTCTTAAAGGCACTTTGGGATATTTAAATATTCAAGGTAAACACAGTGATACTAGATTATTTTTTTTGCACTGTGTCGAACATAAGGCAAGTATTGCTCTATTCCATTTGAACATGGAGAATAAAATTCAAGTTTGTCTTTTGGTAACAGGGTATTTCGTCAATTGTAAAACCCATTGTGGCATCCTCTTTATGAACAGGCAACATTCTTCTGGCTACTTTCATGCTACTCAGTCAATACATCCTATGCTTTATTGATGTGTTCTAAGGCCCAAATCTTTGTTAACTTCAGCAATAAGCTTTGACAGTGGCACAATACAAAGATATTTCTGCAACTCTTTGTTTAGGACTGAAGCAATATTTCAAGTAGTAAATGAAAAAATGGACTAAAAGTGAGCACTTTAAAAAATGTTACTTGAAATATGAAGAAGATACTATGGAACATAGGTTAGGCTACTCATAAGGGAATGTACAGTATATCAATACAAATATAATACAACACATTACAACACCATCACTCTAGAAAAAAAACCAGCTTTGTAGAATGAATTATTTTAGCCTGAAAGTTAATTATGGCTGAAAAATATCTGTAAAGCATCCAGTCTGTACACTGTTAATGTTAACAGAACTACTGCTAAAAAAGGAAGTATTGTGCCATCTTGTAGAATTTTACTTGTTCAGGGCACATGTGTTTATTTGGCAGTCTGCAATTGCTGCCAATCTTTTGATTCCAATCCAGGTATTTTACTTGAACATTCTGCCAGGGATGCTATACTTGTCTAGCACTGGATTCATTCATATATAGGGGAAATGGAGTCCTTCTGCCAAATAATTCATCTTTATAAATGCAACATGAGTTGTGCTAAAAAATATTGTCACAGCATTAATCGACTGAACTAAAAAATATATCTCAGCTCAAAATACCTAATTACCGGTATATAACTTCATGAATTTATTATTATGAAATCCTGGGAAAAATTTCTTACTTTGAAAATTAATTAATGATGGGAAAATCTGATTCTTTCTACCAGAAATAATTTCAATGGCAATAGGATATTATTATCCAATCTTTATTTAAAAATAGGTATACTTCTTTTCTTTAAGCCTAATACTGAGATAATCTTTCCTTGGATTAAAAACTCTGAAAGATTTTCAGATGCTCAAATGTATGTTCACTGTCTTGAGATATTTATAAGAATAATAAAGACAGGATTTTTAAAAAAAACAACAACTAATAAATCATACATCTGTTGATTTTATTAGCTTTTTGATTAAGACTGCAATTTTAAGAAGACAGACTTATATTTTCTCAGTTTTAAGGGACCAAGATTAAAATATTACATGCGCAATTTTCTTACCTTTAATATTTTCTTTGTTCCATAAAAACACAATGACAATAACACATTTTATTAGAAACTAAAAATGGCAAAATGGCATAAACAATGGGAAATAAAAACAACATTTGAGAAAAAAACAGTAAAGGACAATGCTGAAGTTATCTATGCCAAACTGAACAATGTAATGATATGTATATATGGAAGTATATAATTAATTTTATACTGTAGATCTGGAAAGAGGACTTACTACTGAAGATTACATGATATGTCCTTACCTTTTTTGCTTGGTTGCTTTCTGGTGATGGAGAAATATTCACTGGCAAATGTGAGTTTATTTCATAGTCTTGTTCTATCTGTAATAATGTGAAAACTTCTGTAATATCAAAAATTGTAGCCTGCTTTCATTCTTACTTTGGATATGATCATGATACAAGCTCTGTCACTTTTCTAGGCACATTCAGACATAACATGCTTCCACATATAAAGAGTAAAATTCATCTCCCAATGTTGATTATTGGATTCTATGGAGGCCTTTTAGTTTTTAACATTTGATAGGACTTCCAGAGATGAGCTTAGTTTTTAAAGTTTGGGAAGTTTATTCTCCATTCCAATTAGTTTCCTGGATACACACTTTCTCCCACCAATTAGGAAAAGATGTTGTTCATGCCTATTTGTGGTGTGGAGAGAAAGAAGAGGAAACAGTTGCTGCTACATTTGTTGTCATGTTTACATTGAGAATAAAACCTGGCTCACACTGAGAGAAATTCCTAGCCAAGGTGGGTTTTTTTTTTTGCATATTTACTACACTGTTGTAATGCCTGGAAGTGTATACTGAAACCATGGATACAATCTAAAAGCACTGTCACTTGTCAGTTGTAATTTTGTGCACTTCACTAGAAATCTCCACGGAATAAAGACTTGCAATTTTATTGTAAATGAAACTGCTAAATAATAGTGATTTGTGCAATATCAAGAAATAATAAAATAAAATTGCAACAGAAATGTTATTTATGTCATGAGAATGCTATCAAAGTTCACATCTCATTTAGAGTTAACAAGAAGCAAACATTTACTTCCATTAAGAGTTTAGATTTCTGCATTTGATCGCCACTGGAGACTTGGAAAGACCTTCATAGAAATGTGCATCTTTGCGAGAAAAAAGCCAGAATGATTCAGAAACAAAATTCCCAGGGCTTTTGTTTTCTTTTGGAAAATGTTGGAAAAAATAAAAACAAAACAAAAATCTCTCCAAAGAAGCACTTACTGTTAAGATAATGCTTAGAATAAGACAAGAGTTTATTCATTGTTATCTTTTACTCTTTCAAAGTATATTAGGGAGACTTTTATCTGGACAACTAGAACACTACAGTTCTATAGAGAGGAGACGTAGAACTTATTTGTGTTAGTGTCTTGGAACATGTTATTATTGGGGCTGTGCAAAGTTCGTAAAAATGATGCTTCAAAAAGCATATTATAATAAGTGATGCATTCTTCCTCAAAATGTTACAACAATTTTAGAGCTTCTTCGACATCACAGTACAGAGTTTAGCTGACCAAACTACCAGCTTCAGCATATGCTAAGAAATCAATTTGGTTCAAAAGAAAAGTCTTAAAGAGAAATGTAAGATGACGAAATTGGATAAATGGCTGTAAAACTGAACATTTCCAGGGTTTTTGCTTGTTTTTGCCTTCAAAGTCTGGCTGAGAATACCAAGTTAACACTTCACAGCTACAGAACTATTACCCCTTTTCTTTTTCTGTGTATGCAGCTTCTTAGGCCCTATAAGTTATCTTCTAAAAAGTTATTGATATTTCCATAATTGTTTTAATTCTAATTATATATTGGGGTGCTCAGTGTCAATGGGCTGGAGTAGTCTAGAAACTACAGAAATGAATGAATGAATAAATATGTTTTCTGAAATCCTCATTTAGCGTTTAAAATTTTCAATCCAGATGCCTTACATATAATGAAAAGTGTCAAAGGATAACTTCATTTTCAATTAAAAAGATTTTGAATAATATAACCATCAGACATTCCATACATACGTTCTATGTATAAGACAGCAACAACTATACACCTCATTTTCTAAACTTTCCCAATTGAGTATTTTATTTTTCATTTTTACCCTTTAATCTAGAAAAACCAGACCACATAGAACAATGTGTGCATCTTAATAGAATGTTTAGTATAGGTAGTCCTCAAGTTATGAATGTAATGGAGCCTGATTTCCAGCTCCGTGGCGTTTCTCCCCACAGCTCAAGATGCTCTTCTTTAGCTGGACAAATGAAAAATCAGCGTTGCAAACAGAAGAAATGTGCAGGGAAACCAAAGAAGTTTGTGGGATTAAAAAAAAAAGTTCAATCACACCTTCCAACTTTGTGAGATCTTTCTTTTTTTTCACAAGAAGTTAGAAGGTCTGATTGAACTTTTTTTTTTTTGTAGTCCTACAAACTTTGGTTTCCCTGCACATTTCTTCCATTTGCAACATAGCTTTTCCATTTCTCCAGTGAAAGAATAGCATCTTGAGCTGCGGGGAGAAACACCATGGAGCTGGAAAGCAGGTGTCAAGAATGAAACATGGGCAGCTATATGCCTCTCCGTTTCAACTTGTCATTAGAGATGGAGGACGTATTGACTATGAATGGATTAATTTGCAGAAACGAAACATCTGCAGTCCCCCTGGGCCTGTACATCACAAAATGGGCCTGTAGGTCACAAAACAGGCCTGTACATCATGTGATTGAGCTTTTCAGGAAGGCAGTTGGAGCGGACCTTTCCACATGGTAGTGGAGTTGAGCCAAGATGGCGGCAGCATAGGAAGCAGTATCAGATCATGAGGAGAGAAGTTACACAATTAAGTAGAAAGGTACAAAGAAAGGGGGGAAAGAAAGGAAAAAGGAGCAGAAAGTTAGATAAGGAAGATAGAAAGGATAAAGGAAAAAAAGAAATTGGGGTAAGGAAGAAAACACCAGCAAAACAGCAGCACAGCAAATGAATGGCTGCACGTGGAGTCAGAGGCAGACGGCAACAGAGAACAGATTCAGCTCAGGAGCCCAACTAAGCAGCCCAATGCTGGAAAAGGGGCAGCTGAGAGCAGCGAACTGGCGGCTGAACAGCAGACAAGAAGGGACGCCGTTGAAGGCAGCAAACTGGTGGGTCACAGTATATTCAGTAATTGCCTAGATCCATACTCCAATCTAGGTAGCCCAGCTTGAGGGGGCAGCCAGGCATCCCGACCCAGGGCACAGGAAACTAGAGGTAGCCCGACTACCACAGCCCTCCCCCTGCATCTTTCCAGCCCCTCAATCCAGGTGGAGGGCTTGTGGAGGACTTGATCAACATTCCCTCCCCAGAGAGATCAACAGTCCCCCCTCAGTCTCCTGCTAGCCTGGCAGCCTGGCTGGTGTGGCGGAGGACAAAGGGCCTGGAGCAATCAGTCGGCTGTGAGAAATTGGTGATAGCAAAATCTGTGGAGGGGAGAAACGTAGCAGCAGAATCAGCAAAGAGGAGAAATACAGCAGCAGCAGAGAGATGAACAGCACAGCAGCAGCAATAGAGGCGCATTGAGTTAGAGAGCTCTGATCTCTAAAGCTGAGTGGCCGGCTGAGCGGAGCAGACCAGATAGCGGAGCGGAGCCAATCAGAAAACTGAACAGCAGGCCTGACCAGAGCAGAGACAAGGCTGAAAATACCCAACCACCAAAAGAAAGAATGGAGCTGGCAGAGAAAACGACAAGAGGCCAGAGCAGCAAACAACAGAAATGAAAGGAACAATTAAGTTTGAGGTCCCAATAGGAAGGGAGGGAAGATCCCAGTAGAGAATAAAAATAAATACAGGACAGAAAATAAAAGATAAATAAATAGGCAAATAATAAGGACAAGAGTGGAACATTAGAAATCAAGGAAGAATAGGACTAATAAAGAGGCAAATCTTAACAAGATAAATCTCAAATAATAAGGTAGGGAGGAATTGGAGCTCAAAAACATTAAAAAAAATAGAGGGAAGAAAAGGATAAATAAAACATAATAGTAAGAAGGTTAAATGAACAACAAGGTAGAAAAACGAGCACAAACAGGCAGAAAAAAGGATAGGGAAAAAATAGGCAAAATTACCTAGAACAGAGAAGGAAGAAACAAGGCTAACAGCAAAGCACAGCCGCCAAAGAGGGATTTTCAAACAACAAACTATTGTGGTATGCAATACATGTTCCATGTATGTGCTTATGCCCAAAGAACACCCAAAGTATACATGCATTAAATGTAAACTATATGAACTACTAGAGGAAAAAGTAAGGAATCTAGACGCAACTCTAGCCAGACTCCAATCTACACAAGAAAGCTATACCCAAACCGAATCAAATAAAGAACAAATAACTCCCAGAGGATTTGACCCTACTGATAAATCCTTGGAGGAAGACAAATGGAGGTATGTCACACATAGAAGGAAACACAATAATCAAAGAAAGAAGCAGCATAGATCTAATAAACTCCTACTGCCCAATCTAACCCAACCAGAAGTAGACCCATTAAAACTGAGCAATCAATTTGTCCCCCTAGATGGAAATACGCAGACCCACAACCTCTCCCCCAAAGAAAACATGCAGACAGCTAGCAAAGAAACATCACTACAAACCAATCAGTCTAACATCAATACCTGTGAAGATCCTGGAAACAAACAAAGTTATAATTGGTAGCCAGCAGGGATTTGTTAAAAACAGATCATGCCAAACCAATCTTATTTCATTCTTTGATAAAGTGACCAAATTAATAGACCAGCGAAACGCTGTGGACATAATACACTTAGATTTCAGTAAGGCATTCGTCAAAGTAGACCACAACCTACTGCTTGGTAAAGTAGAAAAAGGTGGAATAGACAATATCACCACCAGAGGGATTTGTAGCTGGTTGACAAACTGTACTCAACGAGTAGTCCTCAATGGTATTACATCCACATGGAGAGAAGTAAGCAGTGGGGCACCACCAGGTTCTGTCTTAGTCCCAGTACTCTTCAATATCTTCATTAATGACTTAGATGAGGGAATAAAAGGGGAACTCATCAAATCTGCAGATGACACCAAACTGGCAGGAACAGCCAACACCGCAGAAAACAAGCTCAGGATCTAAATAGATCTTGATAAACTTGAACAACGGGCCCTATCAACAAAATGAATTTTAATGTGGAGAAAAGCAAAGTTTTACATTTAGGCAGGAAAAATCAAAGATATAAGTACAGATTAGGCGAGACCTGGCTCAAAAACAGTAACTGTGAGAGGGACCTTGGAGTCGATGATCACTTGACTATGAGTCAGCAGTATGCAGCAGCCGCCAAAAAAGCTATACAATCCTGGGTTGTATAAACAGAGGCATAGAATCAAGATCACACAAAGTATCAGTACCGCTTTATAAAACTCTAGTGAGACCACACCTGGAA
The DNA here is from genome assembly GCF_001527695.2 of Protobothrops mucrosquamatus. Classification (NCBI taxonomy): domain Eukaryota; kingdom Metazoa; phylum Chordata; class Lepidosauria; order Squamata; family Viperidae; genus Protobothrops; species Protobothrops mucrosquamatus. The sequence continues at coordinate 780,560 of NW_015386998.1, read as the reverse complement.
TACTGCAACCAATTTTGGTCACCATACTACAAAAAAGATGTTGAGACTTTGGAAAAAGTTCAGAGAATAGTAATTAAGACGAACAAAGGCCTAAAACAGTGGTTCTCAACCTGTGGGTCGGGACCCCATTTGGGGTCAATCGACCATTTCACGGGGGTCGCCAAGCAAGGCTGTCCGCCATTTTTTTGTCCGCCATTTTTTTTGTCCGCCATTTTTTCCCCTTTTCCGGCGGGTGCCTTACCTCCCTTGGGCTGGGCCAGCTGGTGGTCGGCCTGCTCCGTCTCTGCTGCTTGCTAGCTACGCCTTGGCTGGCGCAGGGGGCGAAACCACGCATGCGCGGCGCTCCCGGGCAGGGAAAGTCCTCGACTTACGACTGGTTGGGTAGTCCTCAACTTACGGCCGGTTTAGTCCTCGACTTACGACCGGTTTAGTCCTCGACTTACGACCGGTTGGGGTCGCGGCATTAAAAAGGTTGAGAACCACTGGCCTAAAAAATATGAAAAACAGCTGCAGGACTTGGGTTTGGCTAGTCTAAAGAAAAGAGGAAACGGGGGGTGACACGATTGCAGTATTCCAGTATTTGAGAAGCTGCCACAAAGAAGAGGGCATCAAATTATTCTCCAAAGCACCAGAGGGCAGGACAAGAAACAATGTTTGGAAACTGACCAAAGAGAGAAGCAACCTGGAATTAAGGAGAAACTTCCTAACAGTGAGGACAATTAACCAGTGGAACAGCTTGCCTTCAGAAATCATGGGTGCTCCATCACTGGAGGTTTTTAAGAAGAGACTGGACAGTCACTTGTCTGAGATGGTATAGGTTCTCCTGCTTGAGAAGGAGGCTGGACTAGAAGAGCATCCAAGGTTCTGTTCTGTTCTGTTCTATTCTATTCTTTGCAGAAAAGAAGGTCACCGAGCAGTTGGCTGTTGCAGCAGACTGCCAGTGAAAAGGAAAGATCGCCAGCCAAGCTGAAAATCAACGAAAGCCACACTGAGCCAAAAGGAGTTGGCACTGAGAAACGCAGAAGTTGTAGAGCTCCCACGGCCTCATGGGGCGGAGGGTTGAGCTCCGACCTCACCGGGCAATGACTTGGAAGCCACAGAGAGCCACTACAATGATGACCCCTTGGTAAGTGGGTCGATCGACTTGATCACAGTGCCCCTAGAACTGTCCATACCAAGCACTGGGAATAACATTGGCAGCCCTACTGGGCTTGGGGTGTACCCACTGCCTGATTAGCCCAAAACTAGTGGGCAGAATGGGAGCACCCCTCAGGACATTGAAGACTCCCCTTGCCTTCTGCCAACTTGATGGGTCCATTGCAGGGGTGATCTGGCCAGTTTTGCCACCAGACCCCTGAACGTAGTGATGGGAAGCCACTCAGAGACTTTAATGTTTATCCTAGCCCCTGGCATGGAGTGGCCACTGGTGCTGAGGCTAATGTGGCTAATGAAATGGAACCCCATAGTTGATTGGAGGGACGCCTGAAATTCCTGAAGAAGAGGACCCCTCCCCATCCAAGGATGAGAGTGGGAGGAGTGAACCACAATGCGAAGTAGCATCTGCCCTCAGTGAGCAGGAACTACACAGCCTCCCTCCACAATACCGGGACTTAGCAGAAGTGTTCAGTAAGCACAGATCGGATAAGCTCCTGCCCCACCGACCTACAGACTGTGCCATTGAGATTGTCCCATGGGCGAAACTTCCAAAGCCAAAGTTGTATTTCATGACCCCTAGGAAGTTGGACGAACTTTGCAAGTTCATCGATAAGAACTCGGCACTGGGTTTCATTCAACCTGCCAGATCCAAGTCCTATTTAGGGAAAAGAAGGATGGCTCTCTTCATCTCTGCGTGGATTATAGGGGTCTGAACACTGTGTGCATGGAAAATGTGTACCCCCTTCCTCGAATGAGAGACATGTTAGCACACCTGTCAAAAGGGAAGATTTTCTCCAAACTAGACTTGTGGGAGGCTTACTATTGAATAAGAATAAGAAAGAGGGATGAATGGAAAACGGGTTTCAATTGCCCCCTGTGTTTTCAGTTTAGGGTGCTACCCTTCGGATTGCAGGGGGGCCCTGCTGTTTTCATACAGTTGATTAATGAGGTTCTTTATGAGCATCTGTACAAGGGGTTTTTGATGTATCTTGATGACATCCTAATCTACACTGTAACAAAAGCAGAGCATGTCAAACTGGTCAGAGCAGTGTTGAATAAACTGTGCTCTCCTAAGTTGTATGCCAAACTTTCAAAGTGTGAATTCGACAAAGATCGCATTGATTACTTGGGCTATCGCATCTCATGCGAGGGGGTAGAGATGGATCCAGAGAAAGTGTGGGCCATGCTGGAATGGGGCCCCCCTCGTACCAGAAAGCAACTGCAAAAGCTTCCTGGGCTTTGCAAATTTTTATTAGCAATTTATCCTGTCCTTCACACAAATTGCGCTCCCCATTACAAACCTGTTAAAGATGAAAGGCAGGGATAAGCCAAAACCCAGCCAATCACTGAGATGGACTGTGGAATGTCAGGCCATCTTTGAAAAGTTAAAGTGACTTTTCTCCGCGGAGCCAGTACTTAAACACTTGGATCCGGAGGAGGCTTTCGTCATTCAAGCCGATGCCAGTGATGTGGTGGTAGGGGCAGTACTCCTCCAGAAAAACAAGGTGGGCCAGCTACAACCCTGTGCTTACAGGTCTAAAAGGTTATCTGAAATGGAGCAAAGGTGGACAGCTTGCGAGAAGGAGGCCTATGTGGTACAATGGGCTCTCCTAACTTGGAGAGATTTCCTAGAGGGGAGTAAAATACCCTTCCAGGTTTGGACTCATCATAAAAATCTCAAAGAATTGAAAACTCCTAAAAAACTGTCCCCAAAACAAGCTCGGTGGGCGCAACACTTTCACCGGTTCAACTTTATGATTCACTACCTCCCTGGGGGAAAGAATTTTCTGGCAGATGCCCTATCTAGAATGCTGCAGTACAACAGTGTAAAGTCTGAAATAGTTACGCCAATGCTGTCTCCAAAACAATTGGCAGCACCAGTTACTACATGGGCGCAAACCAGAATCCCTGCACAACTAGATCAGACAACAGCCCACGAATTTAAGAAAGCACTAGAAATTGATAAGTAGTTTTTGAACCATAAAAACATGTGTTTAATAAAAGATGACCTGGCCTGGGTGGAAGATTAACTGTTTGTTCCAGCAACCCTGACTAAAAGTTATGCAAGTGGGCCACGACTCCAAGATTGCTGGACATTTTGGGTTTGTCAAAACCCTACAACTACTTAAGAAACAATTTTGGTGGCCCTCCTTTAAAAAGCACATTGAAAGCTATGTGGCCAGTTGCCCCATGTGTGCAGCAGCAAAGCGACGGCAAGGAAAAACACCAGTGCTGCTTCAGCCATTAGTGAGCCCTTCAGCACCCTGGAGAGAGATATCTATGGAATTTATTGTAGAGCTGCCTGAAAGTGCGGGAAATATGGTTATTTGGGTGGTTATGGACCTGTTCTCGAGGCAGGCCCATTTCATCCCATGCCCGAAAATCTCAACTGTCAAAACGCTGGCTAAACTCTTTATAGATTTCATGGAGCCCCGCAACATATAATCTCAAACAGGGGGGGGGGCAGTTCACTTCTAAGTTCTGGAAAGCTTTTCTGGACCTTTTGGGTTCTAGCCAGGGGCTGTCATCTAGTCATCCTCCTCAAATGAATGGTGGGACAGAGAAACTGGACTCTATTCTAGAACAATATTTTAGATGCTTTATCAACTATCAACAAGATAATTGGACTGATTTGTTACCTTTTGCTGAGGTTGCTTACAACAATGCTGTGCACTCGAGTACAGGTTTCACCTCTTTCCAGATTGCAAATGGGCAAATCTTTGTCCCGATGCCGGAGCTACCCACAAAAAAACCAGACATCCCTTCCCTGCAGGATTGGATCAAGCAATTGCAAAATACATGGCTGGTAGTTCGCAGGGCACTGGATGATGCCAAAGCTGCTTATAAAGCTCAAGCTGACAAAAAGAGAGTGGAACCTAAACCTTTCAATGTGGGAGATAGAGTTTACCTTTCTACTAAATACTTACAGTCCTTGCAGTCCTCTAAAAAATTGGGCCCCAAATTTGTTGGGCCTTTTCCTATTAAGCACATTATCAACCCGGTAACTGTCAAACTAGAGCCTACAACAAATCCATCCTGTTTTCCATTGTAGCTTATTCAAACCGGAGATTACATCTAACCTTAGGCTACCTGCACCTGTAGTGCCTACACCCATATTGGTTGAAGGTGAACAACACTTTGAAGTGTGGGAGATCCTAGACTCCCGCATACACCATGGTTTCACCCAGTACTTAGTTGCTTGGAAAAACCTTCCATCCTCCCAGAATGAATGGGTATATAAGAAACATGTTAGGGCTCCAAGGTCAGAGCTTTTCAACCTTTTCACTGATTGTACCACTTTTAGGATACGGCAATATTCGAGTGCCACCAGTCACCTAGCAAGGTGTCAAAAACTTGATGACCCCCCCAAAAGGGGAAAATTGATAAAGTACAGGTAGTCCTCATCTTACAACAGTTCGCATAGTGACTGTTCAAAGTTACAGCAGCACTGAAAATGTGACTTATGACCATTTTTCACACTTACTGTATGACTGTTGCAGCATCCCCAGGGTCACATTTACATTCAGATGCTTGGCAACTGATTCATACTTATGACGGTCACAATGTCCCAGGGTCATGTGATCCCCTTTTGCAACCTTTTGACAAGCAAAGTCAATGGCTGGGGGTCGTGGCCAGCTCAACATCACTCAGGTTGGGGGGCATCTATGGGGGGCAGGCGGGGTGTGTGGGGGAGATCCAGGGATCTCCGGTGGAGGGGGATGGGACTGGGGTGAGCACCAGGGCATGGTCCACTGGAGGAGCCTTACTGTCCCTCTTGGGTTGCATGGGGGACTCCCAGTCAGTGGTGTGGGTGGCCCAGAGCCCTGGGCAGTGGAGGGCAAGTGCCCAGCCCAGCCCTCGAGCTCCCGGGGCACCAGGACCTTGCAGCCCAACCCAGTCCAGCCCCACTTCCCTGAGAGGGCACCCGGCTGCACTTACCTCCTCCTTGAGGCTGCTGCTGATGTGCCCACTCTCCTTGGCCTGGTTGCTCATGGTGGGTGCAGGAGGGCAAAGTGTGTGGGTCAGAGGGAGACCCACTCCCTCTCCATGCAAGGAGACCCGGCTTTGTAACAAAAGCATCCTTCGTGATAGGTTAGGAGACCATCAGGATAGGCCAGGAGGAGGGAGCAAGGGGATGGCGAAAGGGCAGCAGGGCTGCTGGTAGCCAAATGGTAAAGTAGCTTCCCTCAGACCCTTCCTTCCTTCCTTTTTTCCTTCCTTCCTTTCTTTTTTCCTTCCTTCCTTCCTTCCTTCCTTTTGCTTTTTTCCCTTCCCTCTTCATTCTTTCTTTCTTCTTCCTTCCCCTCTTTCCTTCTTTTTCCTTTCTCTTTCCCTTTCTTCTTTCCTATCCATTCTTGGATGCTCAAATGCAAAGGGGAAACATTTCTCGATGCTTCCTTGTCTTGTGATCAAATGCCACTTTTGCTAGTAGTTTGTGGCCACTTAAAAGATTGAGAACAAACCAGGCTCAGTTTATCCGATACTTGCATTTGGTGGGGGCGTCCACAGACAACATCACAGCAAAACTGTCGAAATTGTGGCTGTGATAGTTGATCAGAGCTCGTCCGCTTTTTATGTGCAACAGCTTTAGCGTTTAGGATCAGAGGTATCTTAGTTTTAATCCTTAAAAGGGCTCTTCTGTAGGGACCCTGCCTTGGTCTAATTCAGACTGGAAATATAGTAAAGGAAAATATTTTCTTCCACTCTGCTTTGTCCTGTTTTCCCCACTGGAAATGGCTGTTAGCAACACACAAGGAGGGGATACTTTCCTAAGAGCTCAAGAATTGGTATTCATGAATACCAATGTTAACTTGGATTGCCAACAAAGTTCTATCTGTGACAAAACAGAACAGAAAATTGCTTTCTCCTTTGAAATGGGGCATTTACAATCAAGTTGCCTCTCCTTCCTTCCTTCCTTCCTTCCTTCTTTCCTTCCCCCCCTGCTTTTTTTTTTAAGCTGCAGAGGCTCTGGACAGAGGTGGCAGCAGGCAGGCAGCGGTGGGCAGAGGCTTCACATTTTGACCCCTCCCCGTCATTGCCTCTGTCTCACCTCTCCCAGACCCACACATGTGGCAGGCTGTAAACTAATGAAAGCTGTTTTTTTGGAGTCGTTTCTTTTTCTCAATGTGCTGCCGATCGCATCACACCCTGCCCCTCTCAGCTCCCACCCCCAACCCCGTGGAAGGCCGCAAGAAACTCCCATCACAGCTTCTCTCATCTCTCCTGTTCTTTTTCTCCCCAATGTCACAGCGTGGGGCTGCAAGGAATGAGATCCCCCCACGTGCGCACGTGCGCGCGCGCACACACACACACACACGCACAGATACAAACATGTGCGCGGGTCTGGGAGAGGTGAGCTGAGAGCTGAGAGCTCAGGCACAGAGACAATGACAGGGGGAAGGGGAGGGCTCAAAATGGGAAACCTCTGCCTGGACCCTCGGGCAGTTTAAAAGAATGAATCTTCCTTCCTCCGTTCCTTCCGCCCTCCCCCGCTTCTCTTTCCTTCCTCCATGCTAAGGAAGGGATGACGAGAAGGGGAGACATTGCCAGCGCCCTCTGGTGGCTGCAAGGCTAGGTCAGCGAATGGGTATGGTGCTGATCTAGCGGTGAGGGCCATCAAAGCTGGAATGCGCTCAGCCTTAGATCCACAGGGAAGCCCTGGAGCCAGCGAGGGCCCCCATCTGTGCCCAGCCCCCTGGGGGTGCACAGAAGAGACCACAAGCGTGTGTGAGCGCTGGTGTCCTGGGGGAAAGGGAAGCACTTCTCTTACCTTTTTTCTTCCTCAGTGGTCAGCAGAGATGGTCAGCAGGGATACTGGATGCTCGCCGCCTCCTCTTTGTGCACCCAGGGGGCGGGGCGGGGGCAGCCCCTCACTGGCCCTTTCCCGCCAAAATCTTCTTTTATATCCTCTCCTCTCCCCCTCCTCCTCCTTTTCTCTTCCGGGCACCTCCAGCTTCCGGAAGCGCCGGTCAGCTGGAACCAGGTGCTGATCCTGGTGCCTCTGCCAAGTCCCGACAGCCCTGCAGCTCCAGCTGTCTCTCCGTCAGGCTTGTGCGGCACTGCTGCCACTTCAGCTCATTCCTCTCCGCCCCACTACCACTTCTCTAGGACGGTTGTGTACCACCTGCCAGGTGCCAAAGTACTACCGGTGGTACGCATACCACCGGTTGAAAAGCCCTGTCCTAGATTACTGAAATAATTTTGCTCTAAGTATCCTAATAAGCCTAATTAACATGCCTTTCTCTATTTGTTTTCCCCTCTCCTTTCTCTCTTTTACAGGTGGATCTATCATTTTTTTAGGGGGCTATATGTCAGAGCCCCAAAGAAATGTATCACCTTTCATTCTATTATATATATATACTTCTATATCTATTTTTGGGGGCCTGCCATTCTGTTGGGGGGGATGCTTTCCTTTGCCAACCACACTGCCCTTCCCCCAGGGGAAGGAATGTAGCCGAATACCATCACCCTTATCTGGAAGACGGTTTACACTTGGAGCCAGAGGGAAACGAAACCGAGAGAGACCTTGAGGAGCACGCCAAAGGGGCCAGTTACCAAAACAATGTGTATTGGCCAAGATTCAAACAGACAGTGGGACCCTGGGGGGAGGGGTAACGAATATTGCTTTTGATATAATGCTTGAGCGGTTTTTTCCCTCAGACCTCGCTTTGCTTCCTAGCTGTCACTAACTCCCAATAAAAGTTCCTTTTGAGACAATGCCTGTTTCAAGAGTTCTGCTTTCTTGGGAGACCTAGTTGAGGCAGGTCCTTACAACCAAGTAGAAAATTGGGACATAGGTTTCTCAGTCCTTTCCCTATAGCCAGAATTATAAATCCTGTCATAGTTCAGTTAAAACTCCCATGGCTATTAGGGAAGGTTCGCCCTGTGTTCCATTTCAGCTTGTTAAAACCAGTCACAGAGTCATCCTTGAGGCCTGGTCTTGTTTTGGTAGAGGGAGAAACTCACTATGAGACAAAACACATCCTTGACTCTAGATTACAAAAGGGAAAACTTACAATATTTGGTGTAATGGAAAGGTTGTCAGAAGCTACCTGGTTGTCAGAAGCTACCTGGCTGAAATATACCGATGTGAAGGCAGACAGATTAATAAAAAAAAATTCTATGACAAACATCCTCAGAAGCCCAGGAGAATTCCTAACCTGCACTTTTGCTTCCTTTAGAGGACTTGCTTTCTTCCTGGGGGGGGGGGGTCTGACAGTCAACTCTACAACAAACCTGGCTGCAGCCATCTTGCTCGTTCTAGGTTGCCACAAGAATGGGAGGGGGTGCGGAGGATTTCTGCTAGTCTAAACATTTCACTGTCCCATGGGAATCAAGGTCATTTCTGTTGGTTGGGGGGGGCATGAGCATTTGGTTAGAAAGCCTGCCAAACTATTCTATTGGGAAACGTAGCTGATTGATAGCAATGGGGCGGGAAATTTAACTTTGTAATAGTGTTTCTCTTTGAAGGGGATTTCAGACTTGGTTTCACTTTTGACCGTGCTAATACTATGTAACCAATAAACATGTTCTTTGAGGAAATCTCTAGCCTCGGAGTTCTGATTTGTTGGGTCTCGTCTATTGGAACCTTGACAGTAATACATTCCACCAGAGAAAGTTCAAGTCCAAACCTGGAAAAATGGAGCTGCATAAATATTATGCATCCCTATTTTAAATAATAAAATTAACAGAAATAAAAACTAGTTGCTGTATCCTTAAAGTACCATCTAGTGGAATCTGACAGAATATTTAAAATTAGAGTGAAGCACTCCTATGATCACTACCTCAACATAACAGTATTTAGATTTTTTTCAACATACAGTATTTAGAATTGTCTAAACCTGGCAATTCCAAATATAGTATGTTGAAAAAGAATTAAAGTAGCCAGCTGTAAAGAAGACATGAGAAAAATTATTCACCTGAATATTTTTGTTACTGTGACCCCGGAAATACACCTTGAAATCTTATACAGCACTCCCATTATTTCAAAACCAAAAATAGGTTTTCTATTTATTTGTGCTTTGTTTTATTACTTTGGGACTAGAGGGTTAGAGAAACAAACTGGATTTTAGCAAATTATTTTCTCATGAAGAGGGGATTAATTAGTTTAATAGGGCTGATCCCTGGATAATTATGTATGCTGGGCTGAATTGTACTATCAGCTGCCTAGAATCAGAGATTACATAAAAGCACTAAATAAATCAATAATCAAACATATTTATGATTTCAGCCTTTTTAATTATGCTGTTCATAAGAATCATGCATGCAGTCCAGTCATGATGACTGGTCATGGCGCTCCAAACTTTAGAAATATTTGAAATTGTGCCCATGAAGGGACCTGGTTGTCCTGAATTTATACAACTTGTCCACAACATATGTTGCAAACTTAGCACGAACATTTTTCCTCTTGTCTTGCCTAGTGGGAAGATGATTCACAGTAATTTACTTATTTCATTTATCAAATTTACTTATTAAATTTAGATACTGCCCATCTTACTCTTAGACTATTTACTACATTTTTATACTACCACACAGGTGGTATAAAAGATGGCTGCTGCATTTTGTACTAATTTTGTAACAATTGCAGCTTCTGCCAAGGTAACCTCATGCAGAGAACATTGCATTCATATATGAGATGTAACCAGGATATGGGAAGCAATGGTTTTTACCTGCCTATCTAGGAGTAACTCAGTATCTATACAAGTTATATATAGTTGTAACCTGATCCTTGGGGGTAATGTTATTACATAATTTCTGAGTACACTGTAGCTCAATCTCTCTAGGATTTAGCTTCAGCTTGCTTTTTCCTATCCAGTTTCTTAAAGCATCTAAACATTGGGGCAGGACTTTCACTATATGACTGAGCCAAAGATAGTTGTTTATTAATACTGTATTGTGACACCCACCCAACGATGTTTGGTTATACATATGAAATCCACTTACTGACAAGTAAATCATGAATGGATATTGTTGTGTCCTGAGCCTGCAAGAGGCAGGCTCGGGACGTTGCAAGAGTCCCGGGCATTTGCAGAAGCTGCCCGGGACCAGACTGAGCGGCGCCAGCCTTGTGCGCATGCGCAAGGTGGGAAAAGCCCGCCTCATGATTGGCTGAACTTGCCCGGGGATCAGAGGGTATAAATAGAGGCCTGCGTGCCTCTGCTCTGGTTGTTCGTAGAGTGGAGCAAACAATAAAGATTTGTTGGAGATGATTCGTCTCAAGCGCCATTATTCTCCGGACTTAACACTGGCGACGAAGGTGGGATACAGTCTCTACAGCTAAGAAAAGCTAGAAGACTCACCCAAAGAAGTCCGGAAGAGAAACAGCGTGGAAGTCAGCGTTATCCTGCCAGTACGAAATCGCTGGAGGGTGCGCGCGGCTGAAGAAGAAGAAAACTTGATCATCAATCATGGATAAAGTCGGGCATTTAGAGGAATTCGACGTCTCTCACCCCGAGAGGTGGGAATCTTATGTGGCAAGAGTCGAGACGTATTTTCGCATAAACCAGATTCGAGAGGAAGGCTTAAAGGCTGCCACATTGTTGTGCATATGTGGGCAAGATGCCTTTGAGATCGCCGAGAGCTTAATTGCCCCAGGCTCGCTGGAAACGGTATCATACTCCGACCTCAAGAAAACCTTAAAGGAACATTTCCAGCCCAAGCAATCAGTCATGGCTTGGAGGCACACATTTCAACAGAGAGATCAGCGAGTTGGAGAATCAGCAAAAGACTACGTTGCGGCCTTGAGAAGAGCAGCTAAACCGTGCGACTTCAAGGACTTAGAAGAAAGACTTCACGATCGTTTTGTGTGCGGACTGAGAAACACAGAATTGCAGCAGAGACTGTTCGCCAGGGAAGATGTTTCCTTCCAAGATGCTCTGTGAGAGGTTTCGGCTGAAGAAGCTGCCGGTGGGGCGGTCAAGTACATGCGGCCTAAGAGAAACGTTCCTGAGACCACTATTCACAAGGAAGACGTGCGCGAGGATTCGGACGAAGATCCTGAAGAAGAGGTGGACAAGCTTTACCAAGCAGCTGGAAGAAAGTCCAAGGATCGTCAGGACAAGGGCCCAGCTGAGCTTCGTTGCCTTGGATGTGGCGGACGCCACAAGCGAGCAGAATGCCGGTTCCGTTCCGCCATTTGCCGAGCATGCGGGAAGAAGGGCCACATCGCTGCGGTCTGTCTGGGTCGACAGAAGGTACAACCGAAGGAAGAATTGAATCTGAAAGGTACCAGGGTGCCCAGCCAAAACAGGGTGGGGTTCTGTGCAACACACCGGAACATTTTAAGAATATGCACACACAAACCCCTTAAAAAGAAGCTAACACTTAAAGTGAAATTGCAGGGAATTCCATTATCAATGGAACTTGACACAGGGTCTGCCCTATCCATAATTTCCCTCAACACATTTCACAAAATCTGCAGCAGCAGTGGCCAGAGAGTTTCATTAAGGCCCTCTAATGTAATCCTTACGGATTTCCAAAATTCTAAAGTGTGCGTTAAGGGGGAGGCCACCCTTAAGGTACAGTACAAGAATTTTGCAGGCCCCCTAGACGTGTTGGTTGT